>NW_028301713.1:2727272-3030303 GCF_037042655.1 Diuraphis noxia | reverse complement strand
TTATCGTTAAGTTCACATTATTTTACATCTAAAACACGTATTTACAATACATTTGGGTGAATACAAAAAATAGAAAAAAAATTTGGGAAAAAATCGGGTAAAAAATGGTGATAATTCCGCTAAATATCGTTTAAAGTCATTTGTATTGAACTAATCATATTTTTTATATTTTTATCGTTAAGTTCACATAATTTTACATCTAAAACACGTCTTTACAATACATTTGGGTGAATATAAAAGGTCGTAAAAAAATTTTGAAATACAGGTGATGAATCCGCTAAATATCGTCTTAAGTCATTTCTATTAAACTAATCATACTTTTTATATTTTTAACGTTAAGTTCACATTATTTTACATCTAAAAAACGTGTTTACAATACATTTGGGTGAATACAAAAAATAGAAAAAAAATTTGGTAAAAAATGGTGATAATTCCGCTAAATATCGTTTAAAGTCATTTGTATTGAACTAATCATACTTTTTATATTTTTATCGTTAAGTTCACATTATTTTACATCTAAAACACGTATTTACAATACATTTGGGTGAATATAAAAGGTCGTAAAAAAATTTTGAAATACAGGTGATGAATCCGCTAAATATCGTCTTAAGTCATTTCTATTAAACTAATCATACTTTTTATATTTTTAACGTTAAGTTCACATTATTTTACATCTAAAACACGTGTTTACAATACATTTGGGTGAATACAAAAAATAGAAAAAAAATTTGGGAAAAAATTGGGTAAATAATGGTGATAATTCCGCTAAATATCGTTTAAAGTCATTTGTATTGAACTAATCATACTTTTTATATTTTTATCGTTAAGTTCACATTATTTTACATCTAAAACACGTATTTACAATACATTTGGGTGAATACAAAAAATAGATAAAAAATTTGGTAAAAAATGGTGATAATTCCGCTAAATATCGTTTAAAGTCATTTGTATTGAACTAATCATACTTTTTATATTTTTATCGTTAAGATCACACTATTTTACATCTAAAACACGTCTTTACAATACATTTGGGTGAATATAAAAGGTCGTAAAAAAATTTTGAAATACAGGTGATGAATCCGCTAAATATCGTCTTAAGTCATTTCTATTAAACTAATCATACTTTTTATATTTTTAACGTTAAGTTCACATTATTTTACATCTAAAACACGTGTTTACAATACATTTGGGTGAATACAAAAAATAGAAAAAAAATTTGGGAAAAAATTGGGTAAAAAATGGTGATAATTCCGCTAAATATCGTTTAAAGTCATTTGTATTGAACTAATCATACTTTTTATATTTTTATCGTTAAGTTCACATTATTTTACATCTAAAACACGTATTTACAATACATTTGGGTGAATACAAAAAATAGATAAAAAATTTGGTAAAAAATGGTGATAATTCCGCTAAATATCGTTTAAAGTCATTTGTATTGAACTAATCATACTTTTTATATTTTTATCGTTAAGTTCACACTATTTTACATCTAAAACACGTCTTTACAATACATTTGTGTGAATATAAAAGGTCGTAAAAAAATTTTGAAATACGGGTGATGAATCCGCTAAATATCGTCTTAAGTCATTTCTATTAAACTAATCATACTTTTTATATTTTTAACGTTAAGTTCACATTATTTTACATCTAAAACACGTGTTTACAATACATTTTGTCTGAATACAAAAAATAGAAAAAAATTTGGTAAAAAATGGTGATAATTCCGCTAAATATCGTTTAAAGTCATTTGTATTGAACTAATCATACTTTTTATATTTTTATCGTTACGTTCACATAAATTTACATCTAAAACACGTCTTTACAATACATTTGGGTGAATATAAAAGGTCGTAAAAAAATTTTGAAATACAGGTGATGAATCCGCTAAATATCGTCTTAAGTCATTTCTATTAAACTAATCATACTTTTTATATTTTTAACGTTAAGTTCACATTATTTTACATCTAAAACACGTGTTTACAATACATTTGGGTGAATACAAAAAATAGAAAAAAAATTTGGTAAAAAATGGTGATAATTCCGCTAAATATCGTTTAAAGTCATTTGTATTGAACTAATCATACTTTTTATATTTTTATCGTTAAGTTCACATTATTTTACATCTAAAACACGTATTTACAATACATTTGGGTGAATACAAAAAATAGATAAAAAATTTGGTAAAAAATGGTGATAATTCCGCTAAATATCGTTTAAAGTCATTTGTATTGAACTAATCATACTTTTTATATTTTTATCGTTAAGTTCACACTATTTTACATCTAAAACACGTCTTTACAATACATTTGGGTGAATATAAAAGGTCGTAAAAAAATTTTGAAATACAGGTGATGAATCCGCTAAATATCGTCTTAAGTCATTTCTATTAAACTAATCATACTTTTTATATTTTTAACGTTAAGTTCACATTATTTTACATCTAAAACACGTGTTTACAATACATTTGGGTGAATACAAAAAATAGAAAAAAAATTTGGGAAAAAATTGGGTAAAAAATGGTGATAATTCCGCTAAATATCGTTTAAAGTCATTTGTATTGAACTAATCATACTTTTTATATTTTTATCGTTAAGTTCACATTATTTTACATCTAAAACACGTATTTACAATACATTTGGGTGAATACAAAAAATAGATAAAAAATTTGGTAAAAAATGGTGATAATTCCGCTAAATATCGTTTAAAGTCATTTGTATTGAACTAATCATACTTTTTATATTTTTATCGTTAAGTTCACACTATTTTACATCTAAAACACGTCTTTACAATACATTTGTGTGAATATAAAAGGTCGTAAAAAAATTTTGAAATACGGGTGATGAATCCGCTAAATATCGTCTTAAGTCATTTCTATTAAACTAATCATACTTTTTATATTTTTAACGTTAAGTTCACATTATTTTACATCTAAAACACGTGTTTACAATACATTTTGTCTGAATACAAAAAATAGAAAAAAATTTGGTAAAAAATGGTGATAATTCCGCTAAATATCGTTTAAAGTCATTTGTATTGAACTAATCATACTTTTTATATTTTTATCGTTACGTTCACATAAATTTACATCTAAAACACGTCTTTACAATACATTTGGGTGAATATAAAAGGTCGTAAAAAAATTTTGAAATACAGGTGATGAATCCGCTAAATATCGTCTTAAGTCATTTCTATTAAACTAATCATACTTTTTATATTTTTAACGTTAAGTTCACATTATTTTACATCTAAAACACGTGTTTACAATACATTTGGGTGAATACAAAAAATAGAAAAAAAATTTGGTAAAAAATTTGGTAAAAAATGGTGATAATTCCGCTAAATATTCGTTTAAAGTCATTTGTATTGAACTAATCATACTTTTTATATTTTTATCGTTAAGTTCACATTATTTTACATCTAAAACACGTATTTACAATACATTTGGGTGAATACAAAAAATAGAAAAAAAATTTTGGAAAAAATTTGGTAAAAAATGGTGATAATTCCGCTAAATATCGTTTAAAGTCATTTGTATTGAACTAATCATACATTTTATATTTTTATCGTTAAGTTCACATAATTTTACATCTAAAACACGTCTTTACAATACATTTGGGTGAATATAAAAGGTCGTAAAAAAATTTTGAAATACAGGTTATGAATCCGCTAAATATCGTCTTAAGTCATTTCTATTAAACTAATCATACTTTTTATATTTTTAACGTTAAGTTCACATTATTTTACATCTAAAACACGTGTTTACAATACATTTGGGTGAATACAAAAAATAGAAAAAAAATTTGGTAAAAAATGGTGATAATTCCGCTAAATATCGTTTAAAGTCATTTGTATTGAACTAATCATACTTTTTATATTTTTATCGTTAAGTTCACATTATTTTACATCTAAAACACGTATTTACAATACATTTGGGTGAATACAAAAAATAGAAAAAAAATTTGGGAAAAAATCGGGTAAAAAATGGTGATAATTCCGCTAAATATCGTTTAAAGTCATTTGTATTGAACTAATCATATTTTTTATATTTTTATCGTTAAGTTCACATAATTTTACATCTAAAACACGTCTTTACAATACATTTGGGTGAATATAAAAGGTCGTAAAAAAATTTTGAAATACAGGTGATGAATCCGCTAAATATCGTCTTAAGTCATTTCTATTAAACTAATCATACTTTTTATATTTTTAACGTTAAGTTCACATTATTTTACATCTAAAAAACGTGTTTACAATACATTTGGGTGAATACAAAAAATAGAAAAAAAATTTGGTAAAAAATGGTGATAATTCCGCTAAATATCGTTTAAAGTCATTTGTATTGAACTAATCATACTTTTTATATTTTTATCGTTAAGTTCACATTATTTTACATCTAAAACACGTATTTACAATACATTTGGGTGAATATAAAAGGTCGTAAAAAAATTTTGAAATACAGGTGATGAATCCGCTAAATATCGTCTTAAGTCATTTCTATTAAACTAATCATACTTTTTATATTTTTAACGTTAAGTTCACATTATTTTACATCTAAAACACGTGTTTACAATACATTTGGGTGAATACAAAAAATAGAAAAAAAATTTGGGAAAAAATTGGGTAAATAATGGTGATAATTCCGCTAAATATCGTTTAAAGTCATTTGTATTGAACTAATCATACTTTTTATATTTTTATCGTTAAGTTCACATTATTTTACATCTAAAACACGTATTTACAATACATTTGGGTGAATACAAAAAATAGATAAAAAATTTGGTAAAAAATGGTGATAATTCCGCTAAATATCGTTTAAAGTCATTTGTATTGAACTAATCATACTTTTTATATTTTTATCGTTAAGATCACACTATTTTACATCTAAAACACGTCTTTACAATACATTTGGGTGAATATAAAAGGTCGTAAAAAAATTTTGAAATACAGGTGATGAATCCGCTAAATATCGTCTTAAGTCATTTCTATTAAACTAATCATACTTTTTATATTTTTAACGTTAAGTTCACATTATTTTACATCTAAAACACGTGTTTACAATACATTTGGGTGAATACAAAAAATAGAAAAAAAATTTGGGAAAAAATTGGGTAAAAAATGGTGATAATTCCGCTAAATATCGTTTAAAGTCATTTGTATTGAACTAATCATACTTTTTATATTTTTATCGTTAAGTTCACATTATTTTACATCTAAAACACGTATTTACAATACATTTGGGTGAATACAAAAAATAGATAAAAAATTTGGTAAAAAATGGTGATAATTCCGCTAAATATCGTTTAAAGTCATTTGTATTGAACTAATCATACTTTTTATATTTTTATCGTTAAGTTCACACTATTTTACATCTAAAACACGTCTTTACAATACATTTGTGTGAATATAAAAGGTCGTAAAAAAATTTTGAAATACGGGTGATGAATCCGCTAAATATCGTCTTAAGTCATTTCTATTAAACTAATCATACTTTTTATATTTTTAACGTTAAGTTCACATTATTTTACATCTAAAACACGTGTTTACAATACATTTTGTCTGAATACAAAAAATAGAAAAAAATTTGGTAAAAAATGGTGATAATTCCGCTAAATATCGTTTAAAGTCATTTGTATTGAACTAATCATACTTTTTATATTTTTATCGTTACGTTCACATAAATTTACATCTAAAACACGTCTTTACAATACATTTGGGTGAATATAAAAGGTCGTAAAAAAATTTTGAAATACAGGTGATGAATCCGCTAAATATCGTCTTAAGTCATTTCTATTAAACTAATCATACTTTTTATATTTTTAACGTTAAGTTCACATTATTTTACATCTAAAACACGTGTTTACAATACATTTGGGTGAATACAAAAAATAGAAAAAAAATTGGGTAAAAAATTGTGATAATTCCGCTAAATATCGTTTAAAGTCATTTGTATTGAACTAATCATACTTTTTATATTTTTATCGTTAAGTTCACACTATTTTACATCTAAAACACGTCTTTACAATACATTTGGGTGAATATAAAAGGTCGTAAAAAAATTTTGAAATACAGGTGATGAATCCGCTAAATATCGTCTTAAGTCATTTCTATTAAACTAATCATACTTTTTATATTTTTATCGTTAAGTTCACATAATTTTACATCTAAAACACGTCTTTACAATACATTTGGGTGAATATAAAAGGTCGTAAAAAAATTTTGAAGTACAGGTGATGAATCCGCTAAATATCGTCTTAAGTCATTTCTATTAAACTAATCATACTTTTTATATTTTTAACGTTAAGTTCACATTATTTTACATCTAAAACACGTGTTTACAATACATTTGGGTGAATACAAAAAATAGAAAAAAAATTTGGGAAAAAATTGGGTAAAAAATGGTGATAATTCCGCTAAATATCGTTTAAAGTCATTTGTATTGAACTAATTATACTTTTTATATTTTTATCGTTAAGTTCACATAATTTTACATCTAAAACACGTCTTTACAATACATTTGGGTGAATATAAAAGGTCGTAAAAAAATTTTGAAATACAGGTTATGAATCCGCTAAATATCGTCTTAAGTCATTTCTATTAAACTAATCATACTTTTTATATTTTTAACGTTAAGTTCACATTATTTTACATCTAAAACACGTGTTTACATTACATTTGGGTGAATACAAAAAATAGAAAAAAAATTTGGGAAAAAATTGGGTAAAAAATGGTGATAATTCCGCTAAATATCGTTTAAAGTCATTTGTATTGAACTAATCATACTTTTTATATTTTTATCGTTAAGTTCACATTATTTTACATCTAAAACACGTATTTACAATACATTTGGGTGAATACAAAAAATAGATAAAAAATTTGGTAAAAAATGGTGATAATTCCGCTAAATATCGTTTAAAGTCATTTGTATTGAACTAATCATACTTTTTATATTTTTATCGTTAAGTTCACACTATTTTACATCTAAAACACGTCTTTACAATACATTTGTGTGAATATAAAAGGTCGTAAAAAAATTTTGAAATACGGGTGATGAATCCGCTAAATATCGTCTTAAGTCATTTCTATTAAACTAATCATACTTTTTATATTTTTAACGTTAAGTTCACATTATTTTACATCTAAAACACGTGTTTACAATACATTTTGTCTGAATACAAAAAATAGAAAAAAATTTGGTAAAAAATGGTGATAATTCCGCTAAATATCGTTTAAAGTCATTTGTATTGAACTAATCATACTTTTTATATTTTTATCGTTACGTTCACATAAATTTACATCTAAAACACGTCTTTACAATACATTTGGGTGAATATAAAAGGTCGTAAAAAAATTTTGAAATACAGGTGATGAATCCGCTAAATATCGTCTTAAGTCATTTCTATTAAACTAATCATACTTTTTATATTTTTAATGTTAAGTTCACATTATTTTACATCTAAAACACGTGTTTACAATACATTTGGGTGAATACAAAAAATAGAAAAAAAATTTGGGAAAAAATTGGGTAAAAAATGGTGATAATTCCGCTAAATATCGTTTAAAGTCATTTGTATTGAACTAATCATACTTTTTATATTTTTATCGTTTTGTTCACATTATTTTACATCTAAAACACGTATTTACAATACATTTGGGTGAATACAAAAAATAGATAAAAAATTTGGTAAAAAATGGTGATAATTCCGCTAAATATCGTTTAAAGTCATTTGTATTGAACTAATCATACTTTTTATATTTTTATCGTTAAGTTCACACTATTTTACATCTAAAACACGTCTTTACAATACATTTGTGTGAATATAAAAGGTCGTAAAAAAATTTTGAAATACGGGTGATGAATCCGCTAAATATCGTCTTAAGTCATTTCTATTAAACTAATCATACTTTTTATATTTTTAACGTTAAGTTCACATTATTTTACATCTAAAACACGTGTTTACAATACATTTTGTCTGAATACAAAAAATAGAAAAAAATTTGGTAAAAAATGGTGATAATTCCGCTAAATATCGTTTAAAGTCATTTGTATTGAACTAATCATACTTTTTATATTTTTATCGTTACGTTCACATAAATTTACATCTAAAACACGTCTTTACAATACATTTGGGTGAATATAAAAGGTCGTAAAAAAATTTTGAAATACAGGTGATGAATCCGCTAAATATCGTCTTAAGTCATTTCTATTAAACTAATCATACTTTTTATATTTTTAACGTTAAGTTCACATTATTTTACATCTAAAACACGTGTTTACAATACATTTGGGTGAATACAAAAAATAGAAAAAAAATTTGGTAAAAAATGGTGATAATTCCGCTAAATATCGTTTAAAGTCATTTGTATTGAACTAATCATACTTTTTATATTTTTATCGTTAAGTTCACATTATTTTACATCTAAAACACGTATTTACAATACATTTGGGTGAATACAAAAAATAGAAAAAAAATTTGGGATAAAATTGGGTAAAAAATGGTGATAATTCCGCTAAATATCGTTTAAAGTCATTTGTATTGAACTAATCATACTTTTTATATTTTTATCGTTAAGTTCACATTATTTTACATCTAAAACACGTATTTACAATACATTTGGGTGAATACAAAAAATAGATAAAAAATTTGGTAAAAAATGGTGATAATTCCGCTAAATATCGTTTAAAGTCATTTGTATTGAACTAATCATACTTTTTATATTTTTATCGTTAAGTTCACACTATTTTACATCTAAAACACGTCTTTACAATACATTTGTGTGAATATAAAAGGTCGTAAAAAAATTTTGAAATACGGGTGATGAATCCGCTAAATATCGTCTTAAGTCATTTCTATTAAACTAATCATACTTTTTATATTTTTAACGTTAAGTTCACATTATTTTACATCTAAAACACGTGTTTACAATACATTTTGTCTGAATACAAAAAATAGAAAAAAATTTGGTAAAAAATGGTGATAATTCCGCTAAATATCGTTTAAAGTCATTTGTATTGAACTAATCATACTTTTTATATTTTTATCGTTACGTTCACATAAATTTACATCTAAAACACGTCTTTACAATACATTTGGGTGAATATAAAAGGTCGTAAAAAAATTTTGAAATACAGGTGATGAATCCGCTAAATATCGTCTTAAGTCATTTCTATTAAACTAATCATACTTTTTATATTTTTAACGTTAAGTTCACATTATTTTACATCTAAAACACGTGTTTACAATACATTTGGGTGAATACAAAAAATAGAAAAAAAATTTGGGAAAAAATTGGGTAAAAAATGGTGATAATTCCGCTAAATATCGTTTAAAGTCATTTGTATTGAACTAATCATACTTTTTATATTTTTATCGTTTTGTTCACATTATTTTACATCTAAAACACGTATTTACAATACATTTGGGTGAATACAAAAAATAGATAAAAAATTTGGTAAAAAATGGTGATAATTCCGCTAAATATCGTTTAAAGTCATTTGTATTGAACTAATCATACTTTTTATATTTTTATCGTTAAGTTCACACTATTTTACATCTAAAACACGTCTTTACAATACATTTGTGTGAATATAAAAGGTCGTAAAAAAATTTTGAAATACGGGTGATGAATCCGCTAAATATCGTCTTAAGTCATTTCTATTAAACTAATCATACTTTTTATATTTTTAACGTTAAGTTCACATTATTTTACATCTAAAACACGTGTTTACAATACATTTTGTCTGAATACAAAAAATAGAAAAAAATTTGGTAAAAAATGGTGATAATTCCGCTAAATATCGTTTAAAGTCATTTGTATTGAACTAATCATACTTTTTATATTTTTATCGTTACGTTCACATAAATTTACATCTAAAACACGTCTTTACAATACATTTGGGTGAATATAAAAGGTCGTAAAAAAATTTTGAAATACAGGTGATGAATCCGCTAAATATCGTCTTAAGTCATTTCTATTAAACTAATCATACTTTTTATATTTTTAACGTTAAGTTCACATTATTTTACATCTAAAACACGTGTTTACAATACATTTGGGTGAATACAAAAAATAGAAAAAAAATTTGGTAAAAAATGGTGATAATTCCGCTAAATATCGTTTAAAGTCATTTGTATTGAACTAATCATACTTTTTATATTTTTATCGTTAAGTTCACATTATTTTACATCTAAAACACGTATTTACAATACATTTGGGTGAATACAAAAAATAGAAAAAAAATTTGGGATAAAATTTGGTAAAAAATGGTGATAATTCCGCTAAATATCGTTTAAAGTCATTTGTATTGAACTAATCATACTTTTTATATTTTTAACGTTAAGTTCACATTATTTTACATCTAAAACACGTGTTTACAATACATTTGGGTGAATACAAAAAATAGAAAAAAAATTTGGTAAAAAATGGTGATAATTCCGCTAAATATCGTTTAAAGTCATTTGTATTGAACTAATCATACTTTTTATATTTTTATCGTTAAGTTCACATTATTTTACATCTAAATCACGTATTTACAATACATTTGGGTGAATACAAAAACTAGAAAAAAAATTTGGGAAAAAATTGGGTAAAAAATGGTGATAATTCCGCTAAATATCGTTTAAAGTCATTTGTATTGAACTAATCATACTTTTTATATTTTTATCGTTAAGTTCACACTATTTTACATCTAAAACACGTCTTTACAATACATTTGGGTGAATATAAAAGGTCGTAAAAAAATTTTGAAATACAGGTGATGAATCCGCTAAATATCGTCTTAAGTCATTTCTATTAAACTAATCATACTTTTTATATTTTTATCGTTAAGTTCACATTATTTTACATCTAAAACACGTATTTATAATACATTTGGGTGAATACAAAAAATAGAAAAAAAATTTGGGAAAAAATTGGGTAAAAAATGGTGATAATTCCGCTAAATATCGTTTAAAGTCATTTGTATTGAACTAATCATACTTTTTATATTTTTATCGTTAAGTTCACATAATTTTACATCTAAAACACGTCTTTACAATACATTTGGGTGAATATAAAAGGTCGTAAAAAAATTTTGAAGTACAGGTGATGAATCCGCTAAATATCGTCTTAAGTCATTTCTATTAAACTAATCATACTTTTTATATTTTTAACGTTAAGTTCACATTATTTTACATCTAAAACACGTGTTTACAATACATTTGGGTGAATACAAAAAATAGAAAAAAAATTTGGGAAAAAATTGGGTAAAAAATGGTGATAATTCCGCTAAATATCGTTTAAAGTCATTTGTATTGAACTAATCATACTTTTTATATTTTTATCGTTAAGTTCACATAATTTTACATCTAAAACACGTCTTTACAATACATTTGGGTGAATATAAAAGGTCGTAAAAAAATTTTGAAATACAGGTGATGAATCCGCTAAATATCGTCTTAAGTCATTTCTATTAAACTAATCATACTTTTTATATTTTTAACGTTAAGTTCATATTATTTTACATCTAAAACACGTGTTTACAATACATTTGGGTGAATACAAAAAATAGAAAAAAAATTTGGGAAAAAATTGGGTAAAAAAGTGGTGATAATTCCGCTAAATATCGTTTACAGTCATTTGTATTGAACTAATCATACTTTTTATATTTTTATCGTTAAGTTCACATTATTTTACATCTAAAACACGTATTTACAATACATTTGGGTGAATACAAAAAATAGATAAAAAATTTGGGAAAAAATTTGGTAAAAAATGGTGATAATTCCGCTAAATATCGTTTAAAGTCATTTCTATTAAACTAATGATACTTTTTATATTTTTAACGTTAAGTTCACATTATTTTACATCTAAAACACGTGTTTACAATACATTTGGGTAAATACAAAAAATAGAAAAAAAATTTGGGAAAAAATTGGGTAAAAAATGGTGATAATTCTGCTAAATATCGTTTAAAGTCATTTGTATTGAACTAATCATACTTTTTATATTTTTATCGTTAAGTTCACATAATTTTACATCTAAAACACGTCTTAACAATACATTTGGGTGAATATAAAAGGTCGTAAAAAGATTTTGAAATACAGGTGATGAATCCGCTAAATATCGTCTTAAGTCATTTCTATTAAACTAATCATACTTTTTATATATTTAACGTTAAGTTCACATTATTTTACATCTAAAACACGTGTTTACAATACATTTGGGTGAATACAAAAAATAGAAAAAAAATTTGGGAAAAAATTGGGTAAAAAATGGTGATAATTCCGCTAAATATCGTTTACAGTCATTTGTATTGAACTAATCATACTTTTTATATTTTCATCGTTAAGTTCACATTATTTTACATCTAAAACACGTATTTACAATACATTTGGGTGAATACAAAAAATTGATAAAAAATTTGGGAAAAAATTTGGTAAAAAATGGTGATAATTCCGCTAAATATCGTTTACAGTCATTTGTATTGAACTAATCATACTTTTTATATTTTTATCGTTAAGTTCACATTATTTTACATCTAAAACACGTATTTACAATACATTTGGGTGAATACAAAAAATAGATAAAAAATTTGGGAAAAAATTGGGTAAAAAATGGTGATAATTCCGCTAAATATCGTTTAAAGTCATTTGTATTGAACTAATCATACTTTTTATATTTTTATCGTTAAGTTCACATAATTTTACATCTAAAACACGTCTTTACAATACATTTGGGTGAATATAAAAGGTCGTAAAAAAATTTTGAAATACAGGTGATGAATCCGCTAAATATCGTCTTAAGTCATTTCTATTAAACTAATCATACTTTTTATATTTTTAACGTTAAGTTCATATTATTTTACATCTAAAACACGTGTTTACAATACATTTGGGTGAATACAAAAAATAGAAAAAAAATTTGGGAAAAAATTGGGTAAAAAAGTGGTGATAATTCCGCTAAATATCGTTTACAGTCATTTGTATTGAACTAATCATACTTTTTATATTTTTATCGTTAAGTTCACATTATTTTACATCTAAAACACGTATTTACAATACATTTGGGTGAATACAAAAAATAGATAAAAAATTTGGGAAAAAATTTGGTAAAAAATGGTGATAATTCCGCTAAATATCGTTTAAAGTCATTTCTATTAAACTAATGATACTTTTTATATTTTTAACGTTAAGTTCACATTATTTTACATCTAAAACACGTGTTTACAATACATTTGGGTAAATACAAAAAATAGAAAAAAAATTTGGGAAAAAATTGGGTAAAAAATGGTGATAATTCTGCTAAATATCGTTTAAAGTCATTTGTATTGAACTAATCATACTTTTTATATTTTTATCGTTAAGTTCACATAATTTTACATCTAAAACACGTCTTAACAATACATTTGGGTGAATATAAAAGGTCGTAAAAAGATTTTGAAATACAGGTGATGAATCCGCTAAATATCGTCTTAAGTCATTTCTATTAAACTAATCATACTTTTTATATATTTAACGTTAAGTTCACATTATTTTACATCTAAAACACGTGTTTACAATACATTTGGGTGAATACAAAAAATAGAAAAAAAATTTGGGAAAAAATTGGGTAAAAAATGGTGATAATTCCGCTAAATATCGTTTACAGTCATTTGTATTGAACTAATCATACTTTTTATATTTTCATCGTTAAGTTCACATTATTTTACATCTAAAACACGTATTTACAATACATTTGGGTGAATACAAAAAATAGATAAAAAATTTGGGAAAAAATTTGGTAAAAAATGGTGATAATTCCGCTAAATATCGTTTAAAGTCATTTGTATTGAACTAATCATACTTTTTATATTTTTATCGTTAAGTTCACATTATTTTACATCTAAAACACGTATTTACAATACATTTGGGTGAATACAAAAAATAGAAAAAAAATTTGGGAAAAAATTGGGTAAAAAATGGTGATAATTCCGCTAAATATCGTTTAAAGTCATTTGTATTGAACTAATCATACTTTTTATATTTTTATCGTTAAGTTCACATAATTTTACATCTAAAACACGTCTTTACAATACATTTGGGTGAATATAAAAGGTCGTAAAAAAATTTTGAAATACAGGTGATGAATCCGCTAAATATCGTCTTAAGTCATTTCTATTAAACTAATCATACTTTTTATATTTTTAACGTTAAGTTCACATTATTTTACATCTAAAACACGTGTTTACAATACATTTGGGTGAATACAAAAAATAGAAAAAAAATTTGGGAAAAAATTGGGTAAAAAATGGTGATAATTCCGCTAAATACCGTTTACAGTCATTTGTATTGAACTAATCATACTTTTTATATTTTTATCGTTAAGTTCACATTATTTTACATCTAAAACACGTATTTACAATACATTTGGGTGAATACAAAAAATTGATAAAAAATTTGGGAAAAAATTTGGTAAAAAATGGTGATAATTCCGCTAAATATCGTTTACAGTCATTTGTATTGAACTAATCATACTTTTTATATTTTTATCGTTAAGTTCACATTATTTTACATCTAAAACACGTATTTACAATACATTTGGGTGAATACAAAAAATAGATAAAAAATTTGGGAAAAAATTGGGTAAAAAATGGTGATAATTCCGCTAAATATCGTTTAAAGTCATTTGTATTGAACTAATCATACTTTTTATATTTTTATCGTTAAGTTCACATAATTTTACATCTAAAACACGTCTTAACAATACATTTGGGTGAATATAAAAGGTCGTAAAAAGATTTTGAAATACAGGTGATGAATCCGCTAAATATCGTCTTAAGTCATTTCTATTAAACTAATCATACTTTTTATATATTTAACGTTAAGTTCACATTATTTTACATCTAAAACACGTGTTTACAATACATTTGGGTGAATACAAAAAATAGAAAAAAAATTTGGGAAAAATTTGGGTAAAAAATGGTGATAATTCCGCTAAATATCGTTTACAGTCATTTGTATTGAACTAATCATACTTTTTATATTTTCATCGTTAAGTTCACATTATTTTACATCTAAAACACGTATTTACAATACATTTGGGTGAATACAAAAAATAGATAAAAAATTTGGGAAAAAATTTGGTAAAAAATGGTGATAATTCCGCTAAATATCGTTTAAAGTCATTTGTATTGAACTAATCATACTTTTTATATTTTTATCGTTAAGTTCACATTATTTTACATCTAAAACACGTATTTACAATACATTTGGGTGAATACAAAAAATAGAAAAAAAATTTGGGAAAAAATTGGGTAAAAAATGGTGATAATTCCGCTAAATATCGTTTAAAGTCATTTGTATTGAACTAATCATACTTTTTATATTTTTATCGTTAAGTTCACATAATTTTACATCTAAAACACGTCTTTACAATACATTTGGGTGAATATAAAAGGTCGTAAAAAAATTTTGAAATACAGGTGATGAATCCGCTAAATATCGTCTTAAGTCATTTCTATTAAACTAATCATACTTTTTATATATTTAACGTTAAGTTCACATTATTTTACATCTAAAACACGTGTTTACAATACATTTGGGTGAATACAAAAAATAGAAAAAAAATTTGGGAAAAAATTGGGTAAAAAATGGTGATAATTCCGCTAAATATCGTTTACAGTCATTTGTATTGAACTAATCATACTTTTTATATTTTCATCGTTAAGTTCACATTATTTTACATCTAAAACACGTATTTACAATACATTTGGGTGAATACAAAAAATAGATAAAAAATTTGGGAAAAAATTTGGTAAAAAATGGTGATAATTCCGCTAAATATCGTTTAAAGTCATTTGTATTGAACTAATCATACTTTTTATATTTTTATCGTTAAGTTCACATTATTTTACATCTAAAACACGTATTTACAATACATTTGGGTGAATACAAAAAATAGAAAAAAAATTTGGGAAAAAATTGGGTAAAAAATGGTGATAATTCCGCTAAATATCGTTTAAAGTCATTTGTATTGAACTAATCATACTTTTTATATTTTTATCGTTAAGTTCACATAATTTTACATCTAAAACACGTGTTTACAATACATTTGGGTGAATACAAAAAATAGAAAAAAAATTTGGGAAAAAATTGGGTAAAAAATGGTGATAATTCCGCTAAATACCGTTTACAGTCATTTGTATTGAACTAATCATACTTTTTATATTTTTATCGTTAAGTTCACATTATTTTACATCTAAAACACGTATTTACAATACATTTGGGTGAATACAAAAAATTGATAAAAAATTTGGGAAAAAATTTGGTAAAAAATGGTGATAATTCCGCTAAATATCGTTTACAGTCATTTGTATTGAACTAATCATACTTTTTATATTTTTATCGTTAAGTTCACATTATTTTACATCTAAAACACGTATTTACAATACATTTGGGTGAATACAAAAAATAGATAAAAAATTTGGGAAAAAATTGGGTAAAAAATGGTGATAATTCCGCTAAATATCGTTTAAAGTCATTTGTATTGAACTAATCATACTTTTTATATTTTTATCGTTAAGTTCACATAATTTTACATCTAAAACACGTCTTTACAATACATTTGGGTGAATATAAAAGGTCGTAAAAAAATTTTGAAATACAGGTGATGAATCCGCTAAATATCGTCTTAAGTCATTTCTATTAAACTAATCATACTTTTTATATATTTAACGTTAAGTTCACATTATTTTACATCTAAAACACGTGTTTACAATACATTTGGGTGAATACAAAAAATAGAAAAAAAATTTGGGAAAAAATTGGGTAAAAAATGGTGATAATTCCGCTAAATATCGTTTACAGTCATTTGTATTGAACTAATCATACTTTTTATATTTTTATCGTTAAGTTCACATTATTTTACATCTAAAACACGTATTTACAATACATTTGGGTGAATACAAAAAATAGATAAAAAATTTGGGAAAAAATTTGGTAAAAAATGGTGATAATTCCGCTAAATATCGTTTAAAGTCATTTGTATTGAACTAATCATACTTTTTATATTTTTATCGTTAAGTTCACATTATTTTACATCTAAAACACGTATTTACAATACATTTGGGTGAATACAAAAAATAGAAAAAAAATTTGGGAAAAAATTGGGTAAAAAATGGTGATAATTCCGCTAAATATCGTTTAAAGTCATTTGTATTGAACTAATCATACTTTTTATATTTTTATCGTTAAGTTCACATAATTTTACATCTAAAACACGTCTTTACAATACATTTGGGTGAATATAAAAGGTCGTAAAAAAATTTTGAAATACAGGTGATGAATCCGCTAAATATCGTCTTAAGTCATTTCTATTAAACTAATCATACTTTTTATATTTTTAACGTTAAGTTCACATTATTTTACATCTAAAACACGTGTTTACAATACATTTGGGTGAATACAAAAAATAGAAAAAAAATTTGGGAAAAAATTGGGTAAAAAATGGTGATAATTCCGCTAAATACCGTTTACAGTCATTTGTATTGAACTAATCATACTTTTTATATTTTTATCGTTAAGTTCACATTATTTTACATCTAAAACACGTATTTACAATACATTTGGGTGAATACAAAAAATTGATAAAAAATTTGGGAAAAAATTTGGTAAAAAATGGTGATAATTCCGCTAAATATCGTTTAAAGTCATTTGTATTGAACTAATCATACTTTTTATATTTTTATCGTTAAGTTCACATTATTTTACATCTAAAACACGTGTTTACAATACATTTGGGTGAATACAAAAAATAGAAAAAAAATTTGGGAAAAAATTTGGGTAAAAAATGGTGATAATTCCGCTAAATATCGTTTACAGTCATTTGTATTGAACTAATCATACTTTTTATATTTTTATCGTTAAGCTCACATTATTTTACATCTAAAACACGTATTTACAATACATTTGGGTGAATACAAAAAATAGAAAAAAAATTTGGGAAAAAATTGGGTAAAAAATGGTGATAATTCCGCTAAATATCGTTTAAAGTCATTTGTATTGAACTAATCATACTTTTTATATTTTTATCGTTAAGTTCACATAATTTTACATCTAAAACACGTCTTTACAATACATTTGGGTGAATATAAAAGGTCGTAAAAAAATTTTGAAATACAGGTGATGAATCCGCTAAATATCGTCTTAAGTCATTTCTATTAAACTAATCATACTTTTTATATTTTTAACGTTAAGTTCACATTATTTTACATCTAAATCACGTGTTTACAATACATTTGGGTGAATACAAAAAATAGAAAAAAAATTTGGGAAAAAATTTGGTAAAAAATGGTGATAATTCCGCTAAATATCGTTTAAAGTCATTTGTATTGAACTAATCATACTTTTTATATTTTTATCGTTAAGTTCACATAATTTTACATCTAAAACACGTCTTTACAATACATTTGGGTGAATATAAAAGGTCGTAAAAAATTTTGAAATACAGGTGATGAATCCGCTAAATATCGTTTAAAGTCATTTGTATTGAACTAATCATACTTTTTATATTTTTATCGTTAAGTTCACATTATTTTACATCTAAAACACGTATTTACAATACATTTGGGTGAATACAAAAAATAGAAAAAAAATTTGGGAAAAAATTTGGTAAAAAATGGTGATATTTCCACTAAATATCGTTTAAAGTCATTCGTATTGAACTAATCATACTTTTTATATTTTTATCGTTAAGTTCACATAATTTTACATCTAAAACACGTCTTTACAATACATTTGGGTGAATATAAAAGGTCGTAAAAAAATATTGAAATACAGGTGATGAATCCGCTAAATATCGTCTTAAGTCATTTCTATTAAACTAATCATACTTTTTATATTTTTAACGTTAAGTTCACATTATTTTACATCTAAAACACGTGTTTACAATACATTTGGGTGAATACAAAAAATAGAAAAAAAATTTGGGAAAAAATTGGGTAAAAAATGGTGATAATTCCGCTAAATATCGTTTAAAGTCATTTTTATTGAACTAATCATACTTTTTATATTTTTATCGTTAAGTTCACATAATTTTACATCTAAAACACGTCTTTACAATACATTTGGGTGAATACAAAAGGTCGTAAAAAAATTTTGAAATACAGGTGATGAATCCGCTAAATATCGTCTTAAGTCATTTCTATTAAACTAATCATACTTTTTATATTTTTAACGTTAAGTTCACATTATTTTACATCTAAAACACGTGTTTACAATACATTTGGGTGAATACAAAAAATAGAAAAAAAATTTGGGAAAAAATTGGGTAAAAAATGGTGATAATTCCGCTAAATACCGTTTACAGTCATTTGTATTGAACTAATCATACTTTTTATATTTTTATCGTTAAGTTCACATTATTTTACATCTAAAACACGTATTTACAATACATTTGGGTGAATACAAAAAATTGATAAAAAATTTGGGAAAAAATTTGGTAAAAAATGGTGATAATTCCGCTAAATATCGTTTAAAGTCATTTGTATTGAACTAATCATACTTTTTATATTTTTATCGTTAAGTTCACATAATTTTACATCTAAAACACGTCTTTACAATACATTTGGGTGAATATAAAAGTTCGTAAAAAAATTTTGAAATACAGGTGATGAATCCGCTAAATATCGTTTAAAGTCATTTGTATTGAACTAATCATACTTTTTATATTTTTATCGTTAAGTTCACATTATTTTACATCTAAAACACGTATTTACAATACATTTGGGTGAATACAAAAAATAGAAAAAAAATTTGGGAAAAAATTGGGTAAAAAATGGTGATAATTCCGCTAAATATCGTTTAAAGTCATTTGTATTGAACTAATCATACTTTTTATATTTTTATCGTTAAGTTCACATAATTTTACATCTAAAACACGTCTTTACAATACATTTGGGTGAATATAAAAGGTCGTAAAAAAATTTTGAAATACAGGTGATGAATCCGCTAAATATCGTCTTAAGTCATTTCTATTAAACTAATCATACTTTTTATATTTTTAACGTTAAGTTCACATTATTTTACATCTAAAACACGTGTTTACAATACATTTGGGTGAATACAAAAAATAGAAAAAAAATTTGGGAAAAAATTGGGTAAAAAATGGTGATAATTCCGCTAAATATCGTTTACAGTCATTTGTATTGAACTAATCATACTTTTTAAATTTTTATCGTTAAGTTCACATTATTTTACATCTAAAACACGTATTTACAATACATTTGGGTGAATACAAAAAATAGATAAAAAATTTGGGAAAAAATTGGGTAAAAAATGGTGATAATTCCGCTAAATATCGTTTAAAGTCATTTGTATTGAACTAATCATACTTTTTATATTTTTATCGTTAAGTTCACATAATTTTACATCTAAAACACGTCTTTACAATACATTTGGGTGAATATAAAAGGTCGTAAAAAAATTTTGAAATACAGGTGATGAAACCGCTAAATATCGCTTAAAGTCATTTGTATTGAACTAATCATCCTTTTTATATTTTTATCGTTAAGTTCACATTATTTTACATCTAAAACACGTATTTACAATACATTTGGGTGAATACAAAAAATAGAAAAAAAATTTGGGAAAAAATTTGGTAAAAAATGGTGATAATTCCGCTAAATATCGTTTAAAGTCATTCGTATTGAACTAATCATACTTTTTATATTTTTATCGTTAAGTTCACATAATTTTACATCTAAAACACGTCTTTACAATACATTTGGGTGAATATAAAAGGTCGTAAAAAAATTTTGAAATACAGGTGATGAATCCGCTAAATATCGTTTAAAGTCATTTGTATTGAACTAATCATCCTTTTTATATTTTTATCGTTAAGTTCACATTATTTTACATCTAAAACACGTATTTACAATACATTTGGGTGAATACAAAAAATAGAAAAAAAATTTGGGAAAAAATTTGGTAAAAAATGGTGATAATTCCGCTAAATATCGTTTAAAGTCATTCGTATTGAACTAATCATACTTTTTATATTTTTATCGTTAAGTTCACATAATTTTACATCTAAAACACGTCTTTACAATACATTTGGGTGAATATAAAAGGTCGTAAAAAAATTTTGAAATACAGGTGATGAATCCGCTAAATATCGTCTTAAGTCATTTCTATTAAACTAATCATACTTTTTATATTTTTAACGTTAAGTTCACATTATTTTACATCTAAAACACGTATTTACAATACATTTGGGTGAATACAAAAAATAGATAAAAAATTTGGGAAAAAATTTGGTAAAAAATGGTGATAATTCCGCTAAATATCGTTTAAAGTCATTTGTATTGAACTAATCATACTTTTTATATTTTTATCGTTAAGTTCACATTATTTTACATCTAAAACACGTATTTACAATACATTTGGGTGAATACAAAAAATAGAAAAAAAATTTGGGAAAAAATTGGGTAAAAAATGGTGATAATTCCGCTAAATATCGTTTAAAGTCATTTGTATTGAACTAATCATACTTTTTATATTTTTATCGTTAAGTTCACATAATTTTACATCTAAAACACGTCTTAACAATACATTTGGGTGAATATAAAAGGTCGTAAAAAGATTTTGAAATACAGGTGATGAATCCGCTAAATATCGTCTTAAGTCATTTCTATTAAACTAATCATACTTTTTATATATTTAACGTTAAGTTCACATTATTTTACATCTAAAACACGTGTTTACAATACATTTGGGTGAATACAAAAAATAGAAAAAAAATTTGGGAAAAAATTTGGTAAAAAATGGTGATAATTCCACTAAATATCGTTTAAAGTCATTCGTATTGAACTAATCATACTTTTTATATTTTTATCGTTAAGTTCACATAATTTTACATCTAAAACACGTCTTTACAATACATTTGGGTGAATATAAAAGGTCGTAAAAAAATATTGAAATACAGGTGATGAATCCGCTAAATATCGTCTTAAGTCATTTCTATTAAACTAATCATACTTTTTATATTTTTAACGTTAAGTTCACATTATTTTACATCTAAAACACGTGTTTACAATACATTTGGGTGAATACAAAAAATAGAAAAAAAATTTGGGAAAAAATTGGGTAAAAAATGGTGATAATTCCGCTAAATATCGTTTAAAGTCATTTGTATTGAACTAATCATACTTTTTATATTTTTATCGTTAAGTTCACATAATTTTACATCTAAAACACGTCTTTACAATACATTTGGGTGAATACAAAAGGTCGTAAAAAAATTTTGAAATACAGGTGATGAATCCGCTAAATATCGTCTTAAGTCATTTCTATTAAACTAATCATACTTTTTATATTTTTAACGTTAAGTTCACATTATTTTACATCTAAAACACGTGTTTACAATACATTTGGGTGAATACAAAAAATAGAAAAAAAATTTGGGAAAAAATTGGGTAAAAAATGGTGATAATTCCGCTAAATACCGTTTACAGTCATTTGTATTGAACTAATCATACTTTTTATATTTTTATCGTTAAGTTCACATTATTTTACATCTAAAACACGTATTTACAATACATTTGGGTGAATACAAAAAATTGATAAAAAATTTGGGAAAAAATTTGGTAAAAAATGGTGATAATTCCGCTAAATATCGTTTAAAGTCATTTGTATTGAACTAATCATACTTTTTATATTTTTATCGTTAAGTTCACATAATTTTACATCTAAAACACGTCTTTACAATACATTTGGGTGAATATAAAAGTTCGTAAAAAAATTTTGAAATACAGGTGATGAATCCGCTAAATATCGTTTAAAGTCATTTGTATTGAACTAATCATACTTTTTATATTTTTATCGTTAAGTTCACATTATTTTACATCTAAAACACGTATTTACAATACATTTGGGTGAATACAAAAAATAGAAAAAAAATTTGGGAAAAAATTGGGTAAAAAATGGTGATAATTCCGCTAAATATCGTTTAAAGTCATTTGTATTGAACTAATCATACTTTTTATATTTTTATCGTTAAGTTCACATAATTTTACATCTAAAACACGTCTTTACAATACATTTGGGTGAATATAAAAGGTCGTAAAAAAATTTTGAAATACAGGTGATGAATCCGCTAAATATCGTCTTAAGTCATTTCTATTAAACTAATCATACTTTTTATATTTTTAACGTTAAGTTCACATTATTTTACATCTAAAACACGTGTTTACAATACATTTGGGTGAATACAAAAAATAGAAAAAAAATTTGGGAAAAAATTGGGTAAAAAATGGTGATAATTCCGCTAAATACCGTTTACAGTCATTTGTATTGAACTAATCATACTTTTTATATTTTTATCGTTAAGTTCACATTATTTTACATCTAAAACACGTATTTACAATACATTTGGGTGAATACAAAAAATTGATAAAAAATTTGGGAAAAAATTTGGTAAAAAATGGTGATAATTCCGCTAAATATCGTTTAAAGTCATTTGTATTGAACTAATCATACTTTTTATATTTTTATCGTTAAGTTCACATTATTTTACATCTAAAACACGTATTTACAATACATTTGGGTGAATACAAAAAATAGAAAAAAAATTTGGGAAAAAATTGGGTAAAAAATGGTGATAATTCCGCTAAATATCGTTTAAAGTCATTTGTATTGAACTAATCATACTTTTTATATTTTTATCGTTAAGTTCACATAATTTTACATCTAAAACACGTCTTTACAATACATTTGGGTGAATATAAAAGGTCGTAAAAAAATTTTGAAATACAGGTGATGAATCCGCTAAATATCGTCTTAAGTCATTTCTATTAAACTAATCATACTTTTTATATTTTTAACGTTAAGTTCACATTATTTTACATCTAAAACACGTGTTTACAATACATTTGGGTGAATACAAAAAATAGAAAAAAAATTTGGGAAAAAATTGGGTAAAAAATGGTGATAATTCCGCTAAATATCGTTTACAGTCATTTGTATTGAACTAATCATACTTTTTATATTTTTATCGTTAAGTTCACATTATTTTACATCTAAAACACGTATTTACAATACATTTGGGTGAATACAAAAAATAGATAAAAAATTTGGGAAAAAATTGGGTAAAAAATGGTGATAATTCCGCTAAATATCGTTTAAAGTCATTTGTATTGAACTAATCATACTTTTTATATTTTTATCGTTAAGTTCACATAATTTTACATCTAAAACACGTCTTTACAATACATTTGGGTGAATATAAAAGGTCGTAAAAAAATTTTGAAATACAGGTGATGAAACCGCTAAATATCGCTTAAAGTCATTTGTATTGAACTAATCATCCTTTTTATATTTTTATCGTTAAGTTCACATTATTTTACATCTAAAACACGTATTTACAATACATTTGGGTGAATACAAAAAATAGAAAAAAAATTTGGGAAAAAATTTGG
Organism: Diuraphis noxia; assembly: GCF_037042655.1. Lineage (NCBI taxonomy): Eukaryota > Metazoa > Arthropoda > Insecta > Hemiptera > Aphididae > Diuraphis > Diuraphis noxia. Next base: position 3,005,870 of record NW_028301713.1, on the reverse strand, counting down.
TAAAAAATGGTGATAATTCCGCTAAATATCGTTTAAAGTCATTCGTATTGAACTAATCATACTTTTTATATTTTTATCGTTAAGTTCACATAATTTTACATCTAAAACACGTCTATACAATACATTTGGGTGAATATAAAAGGTCGTAAAAAAATTTTGAAATACAGGTGATGAATCCGCTAAATATCGTCTTAAGTCATTTCTATTAAACTAATCATACTTTTTATATTTTTAACGTTAAGTTCACATTATTTTACATCTAAAACACGTATTTACAATACATTTTGGTGAATACAAAAAATAGATAAAAAATTTGGGAAAAAATTTGGTAAAAAATGGTGATAATTCCGCTAAATATCGTTTAAAGTCATTTGTATTGAACTAATCATACTTTTTATATTTTTATCGTTAAGTTCACATTATTTTACATCTAAAACACGTATTTACAATACATTTGGGTGAATACAAAAAATAGAAAAAAAATTTGGGAAAAAATTGGGTAAAAAATGGTGATAATTCCGCTAAATATCGTTTAAAGTCATTTGTATTGAACTAATCATACTTTTTATATTTTTATCGTTAAGTTCACATAATTTTACATCTAAAACACGTCTTAACAATACATTTGGGTGAATATAAAAGGTCGTAAAAAAATTTTGAAATACAGGTGATGAATCCGCTAAATATCGTCTTAAGTCATTTCTATTAAACTAATCATACTTTTTATATTTTTAACGTTAAGTTCACATTATTTTACATCTAAAACACGTGTTTACAATACATTTGGGTGAATACAAAAAATAGAAAAAAAATTTGGGAAAAAATTGGGTAAAAAATGGTGATAATTCCGCTAAATATCGTTTAAAGTCATTTGTATTGAACTAATCATACTTTTTATATTTTTATCGTTAAGTTCACATAATTTTACATCTAAAACACGTCTTAACAATACATTTGGGTGAATATAAAAGGTCGTAAAAAGATTTTGAAATACAGGTGATGAATCCGCTAAATATCGTCTTAAGTCATTTCTATTAAACTAATCATACTTTTTATATATTTAACGTTAAGTTCACATTATTTTACATCTAAAACACGTGTTTACAATACATTTGGGTGAATTCAAAAAATAGAAAAAAAATTTGGGAAAAAATTGGGTAAAAAATGGTGATAATTCCGCTAAATATCGTTTACAGTCATTTGTATTGAACTAATCATACTTTTTATATTTTTATCGTTAAGTTCACATTATTTTACATCTAAAACACGTATTTACAATACATTTGGGTGAATACAAAAAATAGATAAAAAATTTGGGAAAAAATTTGGTAAAAAATGGTGATAATTCCGCTAAATATCGTTTAAAGTCATTTGTATTGAACTAATCATACTTTTTATATTTTTATCGTTAAGTTCACATTATTTTACATCTAAAACACGTATTTACAATACATTTGGGTGAATACAAAAAATAGAAAAAAAATTTGGGAAAAAATTGGGTAAAAAATGGTGATAATTCCGCTAAATATCGTTTAAAGTCATTTGTATTGAACTAATCATACTTTTTATATTTTTATCGTTAAGTTCACATAATTTTACATCTAAAACACGTCTTTACAATACATTTGGGTGAATATAAAAGGTCGTAAAAAAATTTTGAAATACAGGTGATGAATCCGCTAAATATCGTCTTAAGTCATTTCTATTAAACTAATCATACTTTTTATATTTTTAACGTTAAGTTCACATTATTTTACATCTAAATCACGTGTTTACAATACATTTGGGTGAATACAAAAAATAGAAAAAAAATTTGGGAAAAAATTGGGTAAAAAATGGTGATAATTCCGCTAAATATCGTTTACAGTCATTTGTATTGAACTAATCATACTTTTTATATTTTTATCGTTAAGTTCACATTATTTTACATCTAAAACACGTATTTACAATACATTTGGGTGAATACAAAAAATAGATAAAAAATTTGGGAAAAAATTGGGTAAAAAATGGTGATAATTCCGCTAAATATCGTTTAAAGTCATTTGTATTGAACTAATCATACTTTTTATATTTTTATCGTTAAGTTCACATAATTTTACATCTAAAACACGTCTTTACAATACATTTGGGTGAATATAAAAGGTCGTAAAAAAATTTTGAAATACAGGTGATGAAACCGCTAAATATCGCTTAAAGTCATTTGTATTGAACTAATCATCCTTTTTATATTTTTATCGTTAAGTTCACATTATTTTACATCTAAAACACGTATTTACAATACATTTGGGTGAATACAAAAAATAGAAAAAAAATTTGGGAAAAAATTTGGTAAAAAATGGTGATAATTCCGCTAAATATCGTTTAAAGTCATTCGTATTGAACTAATCATACTTTTTATATTTTTATCGTTAAGTTCACATAATTTTACATCTAAAACACGTCTTTACAATACATTTGGGTGAATATAAAAGGTCGTAAAAAAATTTTGAAATACAGGTGATGAATCCGCTAAATATCGTCTTAAGTCATTTCTATTAAACTAATCATACTTTTTATATTTTTAACGTTAAGTTCACATTATTTTACATCTAAAACACGTATTTACAATACATTTTGGTGAATACAAAAAATAGATAAAAAATTTGGGAAAAAATTTGGTAAAAAATGGTGATAATTCCGCTAAATATCGTTTAAAGTCATTTGTATTGAACTAATCATACTTTTTATATTTTTATCGTTAAGTTCACATTATTTTACATCTAAAACACGTATTTACAATACATTTGGGTGAATACAAAAAATAGAAAAAAAATTTGGGAAAAAATTGGGTAAAAAATGGTGATAATTCCGCTAAATATCGTTTAAAGTCATTTGTATTGAACTAATCATACTTTTTATATTTTTATCGTTAAGTTCACATAATTTTACATCTAAAACACGTCTTAACAATACATTTGGGTGAATATAAAAGGTCGTAAAAAAATTTTGAAATACAGGTGATGAATCCGCTAAATATCGTCTTAAGTCATTTCTATTAAACTAATCATACTTTTTATATTTTTAACGTTAAGTTCACATTATTTTACATCTAAAACACGTGTTTACAATACATTTGGGTGAATACAAAAAATAGAAAAAAAATTTGGGAAAAAATTGGGTAAAAAATGGTGATAATTCCGCTAAATATCGTTTAAAGTCATTTGTATTGAACTAATCATACTTTTTATATTTTTATCGTTAAGTTCACATAATTTTACATCTAAAACACGTCTTAACAATACATTTGGGTGAATATAAAAGGTCGTAAAAAGATTTTGAAATACAGGTGATGAATCCGCTAAATATCGTCTTAAGTCATTTCTATTAAACTAATCATACTTTTTATATATTTAACGTTAAGTTCACATTATTTTACATCTAAAACACGTGTTTACAATACATTTGGGTGAATTCAAAAAATAGAAAAAAAATTTGGGAAAAAATTGGGTAAAAAATGGTGATAATTCCGCTAAATATCGTTTACAGTCATTTGTATTGAACTAATCATACTTTTTATATTTTTATCGTTAAGTTCACATTATTTTACATCTAAAACACGTATTTACAATACATTTGGGTGAATACAAAAAATAGATAAAAAATTTGGGAAAAAATTTGGTAAAAAATGGTGATAATTCCGCTAAATATCGTTTAAAGTCATTTGTATTGAACTAATCATACTTTTTATATTTTTATCGTTAAGTTCACATTATTTTACATCTAAAACACGTATTTACAATACATTTGGGTGAATACAAAAAATAGAAAAAAAATTTGGGAAAAAATTGGGTAAAAAATGGTGATAATTCCGCTAAATATCGTTTAAAGTCATTTGTATTGAACTAATCATACTTTTTATATTTTTATCGTTAAGTTCACATTATTTTACATCTAAAACACGTATTTACAATACATTTGGGTGAATACAAAAAATAGAAAAAAAATTTGGGAAAAAATTTGGTAAAAAATGGTGATAATTCCACTAAATATCGTTTAAAGTCATTCGTATTGAACTAATCATACTTTTTATATTTTTATCGTTAAGTTCACATTATTTTACATCTAAAACACGTCTTTACAATACATTTGGGTGAATATAAAAGGTCGTAAAAAAATTTTGAAATACAGGAGATGAATCCGCTAAATATCGTCTTAAGTCATTTCTATTAAACTAATCATACTTTTTATATTTTTAACGTTAAGTTCACATTATTTTACTTCTATAACACGTGTTTACAATACACTTGGGTGAATACAAAAAATAGAAAAAAAATTTGGGAAAAAATTGGGTAAAAAATGGTGATAATTCCGCTAAATATCGTTTACAGTCATTTGTATTGAACTAATCATACTTTTTATATTTTTATCGTTAAGTTCACATTATTTTACATCTAAAACACGTATTTACAATACATTTGGGTGAATACAAAAAATAGATAAAAAATTTGGGAAAAAATTGGGTAAAAAATGGTGATAATTCCGCTAAATATCGTTTAAAGTCATTTGTATTGAACTAATCATACTTTTTATATTTTTATCGTTAAGTTCACATAATTTTACATCTAAAACACGTCTTTACAATACATTTGGGTGAATATAAAAGTTCGTAAAAAAATTTTGAAATACAGGTGATGAATCCGCTAAATATCGTTTAAAGTCATTTGTATTGAACTAATCATACTTTTTATATTTTTATCGTTAAGTTCACATTATTTTACATCTAAAACACGTATTTACAATACATTTGGGTGAATACAAAAAATAGAAAAAAAATTTGGGAAAAAATTGGGTAAAAAATGGTGATAATTCCGCTAAATATCGTTTAAAGTCATTTGTATTGAACTAATCATACTTTTTATATTTTTATCGTTAAGTTCACATAATTTTACATCTAAAACACGTCTTTACAATATATTTGGGTGAATATAAAAGGTCGTAAAAAAATTTTGAAATACAGGTGATGAATCCGCTAAATATCGTCTTAAGTCATTTCTATTAAACTAATCATACTTTTTATATTTTTAACGTTAAGTTCACATTATTTTACATCTAAAACACGTATTTACAATACATTTGGGTGAATACAAAAAATAGAAAAAAAATTTGGTAAAAAATGGTGATAATTCCGCTAAATATCGTTTAAAGTCATTCGTATTGAACTAATCATACTTTTTATATTTTTATCGTTAAGTTCACATAATTTTACATCTAAAACACGTCTTTACAATACATTTGGGTGAATATAAAAGGTCGTAAAAAAATTTTGAAATACAGGTGATGAATCCGCTAAATATCGTCTTAAGTCATTTCTATTAAACTAATCATACTTTTTATATTTTTAACGTTAAGTTCACATTATTTTACATCTAAAACACGTGTTTACAATACATTTGGGTGAATACAAAAAATAGAAAAAAAATTTGGGAAAAAATTGGGTAAAAAATGGTGATAATTCCGCTAAATATCGTTTAAAGTCATTTGTATTGAACTAATCATACTTTTTATATTTTTATCGTTAAGTTCACATAATTTTACATCTAAAACACGTCTTTACAATACATTTGGGTGAATACAAAAGGTCGTAAAAAAATTTTGAAATACAGGTGATGAATCCGCTAAATATCGTCTTAAGTCATTTCTATTAAACTAATCATACTTTTTATATTTTTAACGTTAAGTTCACATTATTTTACATCTAAAACACGTGTTTACAATACATTTGGGTGAATACAAAAAATAGAAAAAAAATTTGGGAAAAAATTGGGTAAAAAATGGTGATAATTCCGCTAAATACCGTTTACAGTCATTTGTATTTAACTAATCATACTTTTTTTATTTTTATCGTTAAGTTCACATTATTTTACATCTAAAACACGTATTTACAATACATTTGGGTGAATACAAAAAATTGATAAAAAATTTGGGAAAAAATTTGGTAAAAAATGGTGATAATTCCGCTAAATATCGTTTAAAGTCATTTGTATTGAACTAATCATACTTTTTATATTTTTATCGTTAAGTTCACATTATTTTACATCTAAAACACGTATTTACAATACATTTGGGTGAATACAAAAAATAGAAAAAAAATTTGGTAAAAAATGGTGATAATTCCGCTAAATATCGTTTAAAGTCATTCGTATTGAACTAATCATACTTTTTATATTTTTATCGTTAAGTTCACATAATTTTACATCTAAAACACGTCTTTACAATACATTTGGGTGAATATAAAAGGTCGTAAAAAAATTTTGAAATACAGGTGATGAATCCGCTAAATATCGTCTTAAGTCATTTCTATTAAACTAATCATACTTTTTATATTTTTAACGTTAAGTTCACATTATTTTACATCTAAAACACGTATTTACAATACATTTGGGTGAATACAAAAAATAGAAAAAAAATTTGGGAAAAAATTTGGTAAAAAATGGTGATAATTCCGCTAAATATCGTTTAAAGTCATTCGTATTGAACTAATCATACTTTTTATATATTTATCGTTTTAGTTCACATAATTTTACATCTAAAACACGTCTTTACAATACATTTGGGTGAATATAAAAGGTCGTAAAAAAATTTTGAAATACAGGTGATGAATCCGCTAAATATCGTCTTAAGTCATTTCTATTAAACTAATCATACTTTTTATATTTTTAACGTTAAGTTCACATTATTTTACATCTAAAACACGTATTTACAATACATTTGGGTGAATACAAAAAATAGATAAAAAATTTGGGAAAAAATTTGGTAAAAAATTGTGATAATTCCGCTAAATATCGTTTAAAGTCATTTGTATTGAACTAATCATACTTTTTATATTTTTATCGTTAAGTTCACATAATTTTACATCTAAAACACGTCTTTACAATACATTTGGGTGAATATAAAAGGTCGTAAAAAAATTTTGAAATACAGGTGATGAATCCGCTAAATATCGTCTTAAGTCATTTCTATTAAACTAATCATACTTTTTATATTTTTAACGTTAAGTTCACATTATTTTACATCTAAAACACGTGTTTACAATACATTTGGGTGAATACAAAAAATAGAAAAAAAATTTGGGAAAAAATTGGGTAAAAAATGGTGATAATTCCGCTAAATATCGTTTAAAGTCATTTGTATTGAACTAATCATACTTTTTATATTTTTATCGTTAAGTTCACATAATTTTACATCTAAAACACGTCTTTACAATACATTTGGGTGAATACAAAAGGTCGTAAAAAAATTTTGAAATACAGGTGATGAATCCGCTAAATATCGTCTTAAGTCATTTCTATTAAACTAATCATACTTTTTATATTTTTAACGTTAAGTTCACATTATTTTACATCTAAAACACGTGTTTACAATACATTTGGGTGAATACAAAAAATAGAAAAAAAATTTGGGAAAAAATTGGGTAAAAAATGGTGATAATTCCGCTAAATACCGTTTACAGTCATTTGTATTGAACTAATCATACTTTTTATATTTTTATCGTTAAGTTCACATTATTTTACATCTAAAACACGTATTTACAATACATTTGGGTGAATACAAAAAATTGATAAAAAATTTGGGAAAAAATTTGGTAAAAAATGGTGATAATTCCGCTAAATATCGTTTAAAGTCATTTGTATTGAACTAATCATACTTTTTATATTTTTATCGTTAAGTTCACATTATTTTACATCTAAAACACGTCTTTACAATACATTTGGGTGAATATAAAAGGTCGTAAAAAAATTTTGAAATACAGGTGATGAATCCGCTAAATATCGTCTTAAGTCATTTCTATTAAACTAATCATACTTTTTATATTTTTAACGTTAAGTTCACATTATTTTACATCTATAACACGTGTTTACAATACATTTGGGTGAATACAAAAAATAGAAAAAAAATTTGGGAAAAAATTGGGTAAAAAATGGTGATAATTCCGCTAAATATCGTTTACAGTCATTTGTATTGAACTAATCATACTTTTTATATTTTTATCGTTAAGTTCACATTATTTTACATCTAAAACACGTATTTACAATACATTTGGGTGAATACAAAAAATAGATAAAAAATTTGCGAAAAAATTGGGTAAAAAATGGTGATAATTCTGCTAAATATCGTTTAAAGTCATTTGTATTGAACTAATCATACTTTTTATATTTTTATCGTTAAGTTCACATAATTATACATCTAAAACACGTCTTTACAATACATTTGGGTGAATATAAAAGGTCGTAAAAAAATTTTGAAATACAGGTGATGAATCCGCTAAATATCGTTTAAAGTCATTTGTATTGAACTAATCATACTTTTTATATTTTTATCGTTAAGTTCACATAATTTTACATCTAAAACACGTCTTTACAATACATTTGGGTGAATATAAAAGTTCGTAAAAAAATTTTGAAATACAGGTGATGAATCCGCTAAATATCGTTTAAAGTCATTTGTATTGAACTAATCATACTTTTTATATTTTTATCGTTAAGTTCACATTATTTTACATCTAAAACACGTATTTACAATACATTTGGGTGAATACAAAAAATAGAAAAAAAATTTGGGAAAAAATTGGGTAAAAAATGGTGATAATTCCGCTAAATATCGTTTAAAGTCATTTGTATTGAACTAATCATACTTTTTATATTTTTATCGTTAAGTTCACATAATTTTACATCTAAAACACGTCTTTACAATACATTTGGGTGAATATAAAAGGTCGTAAAAAAATTTTGAAATACAGGTGATGAATCCGCTAAATATCGTCTTAAGTCATTTCTATTAAACTAATCATACTTTTTATATTTTTTACGTTAAGTTCACATTATTTTACATCTAAAACACGTATTTACAATACATTTGGGTGAATACAAAAAATAGATAAAAAATTTGGGAAAAAATTTGGTAAAAAATGGTGATAATTCCGCTAAATATCGTTTAAAGTCATTTGTATTGAACTAATCATACTTTTTATATTTTTATCGTTAAGTTCACATTATTTTACATCTAAAACACGTATTTACAATACATTTGGGTGAATACAAAAAATAGAAAAAAAATTTGGGAAAAAATTGGGTAAAAAATGGTGATAATTCCGCTAAATATCGTTTAAAGTCATTTGTATTGAACTAATCATACTTTTTATATTTTTATCGTTAAGTTCACATAATTTTACATCTAAAACACGTCTTTACAATATATTTGGGTGAATATAAAAGGTCGTAAAAAAATTTTGAAATACAGGTGATGAATCCGCTAAATATCGTCTTAAGTCATTTCTATTAAACTAATCATACTTTTTATATTTTTAACGTTAAGTTCACATTATTTTACATCTAAAACACGTGTTTACAATACATTTGGGTGAATACAAAAAATAGAAAAAAAATTTGGGAAAAAATTGGGTAAAAAATGGTGATAATTCCGCTAAATATCGTTTAAAGTCATTTGTATTGAACTAATCATACTTTTTATATTTTTATCGTTAAGTTCACATAATTTTACATCTAAAACACGTCTTTACAATACATTTGGGTGAATACAAAAGGTCGTAAAAAAATTTTGAAATACAGGTGATGAATCCGCTAAATATCGTCTTAAGTCATTTTTATTAAACTAATCATACTTTTTATATTTTTATCGTTAAGTTCACATTATTTTACATCTAAAACACGTATTTACAATACATTTGGGTGAATACAAAAAATAGAAAAAAAATTTGGGAAAAAATTGGGTAAAAAATGGTGATAATTCCGCTAAATATCGTTTAAAGTCATTTGTATTGAACTAATCATACTTTTTATATTTTTATCGTTAAGTTCACATAATTTTACATCTAAAACACGTCAATACAATACATTTGGGTGAATATAAAAGGTCGTAAAAAAATTTTGAAATACAGGTGATGAATCCGCTAAATATCGTTTAAAGTCATTTGTATTGAACTAATCATACTTTTTATATTTTTATCGTTAAGTTCACATTATTTTACATCTAAAACACGTATTTACAATACATTTGGGTGAATACAAAAAATAGAAAAAAAATTTGGGAAAAAATTTGGTAAAAAATGGTGATAATTCCGCTAAATATCGTTTAAAGTCATTCGTATTGAACTAATCATACTTTTTATATTTTTATCGTTAAGTTCACATAATTTTACATCTAAAACACGTCTTTACAATACATTTGGGTGAATATAAAAGGTCGTAAAAAAATTTTGAAATACAGGTGATGAATCCGCTAAATATCGTCTTAAGTCATTTCTATTAAACTAATCATACTTTTTATATTTTTAACGTTAAGTTCACATTATTTTACATCTAAAACACGTATTTACAATACATTTGGGTGAATACAAAAAATAGAAAAAAAATTTGGGAAAAAATTTGGTAAAAAATGGTGATAATTCCGCTAAATATCGTTTAAAGTCATTCGTATTGAACTAATCATACTTTTTATATATTTATCGTTTTAGTTCACATAATTTTACATCTAAAACACGTCTTTACAATACATTTGGGTGAATATAAAAGGTCGTAAAAAAATTTTGAAATACAGGTGATGAATCCGCTAAATATCGTCTTAAGTCATTTCTATTAAACTAATCATACTTTTTATATTTTTAACGTTAAGTTCACATTATTTTACATCTAAAACACGTATTTACAATACATTTGGGTGAATACAAAAAATAGATAAAAAATTTGGGAAAAAATTTGGTAAAAAATTGTGATAATTCCGCTAAATATCGTTTAAAGTCATTTGTATTGAACTAATCATACTTTTTATATTTTTATCGTTAAGTTCACATTATTTTACATCTAAAACACGTATTTACAATACATTTGGGTGAATACAAAAAATAGAAAAAAAATTTGGGAAAAAATTGGGTAAAAAATGGTGATAATTCCGCTAAATATCGTTTAAAGTCATTTGTATTGAACTAATCATACTTTTTATATTTTTATCGTTAAGTTCACATAATTTTACATCTAAAACACGTCTTTACAATACATTTGGGTGAATATAAAAGGTCGTAAAAAAATTTTGAAATACAGGTGATGAATCCGCTAAATATCGTCTTAAGTCATTTCTATTAAACTAATCATACTTTTTATATTTTTAACGTTAAGTTCACATTATTTTACATCTAAAACACGTGTTTACAATACATTTGGGTGAATACAAAAAATAGAAAAAAAATTTGGGAAAAAATTGGGTAAAAAATGGTGATAATTCCGCTAAATATCGTTTAAAGTCATTTGTATTGAACTAATCATACTTTTTATATTTTTATCGTTAAGTTCACATAATTTTACATCTAAAACACGTCTTTACAATACATTTGGGTGAATACAAAAGGTCGTAAAAAAATTTTGAAATACAGGTGATGAATCCGCTAAATATCGTCTTAAGTCATTTCTATTAAACTAATCATACTTTTTATATTTTTAACGTTAAGTTCACATTATTTTACATCTAAAACACGTGTTTACAATACATTTGGGTGAATACAAAAAATAGAAAAAAAATTTGGGAAAAAATTGGGTAAAAAATGGTGATAATTCCGCTAAATACCGTTTACAGTCATTTGTATTGAACTAATCATACTTTTTATATTTTTATCGTTAAGTTCACATTATTTTACATCTAAAACACGTATTTACAATACATTTGGGTGAATACAAAAAATTGATAAAAAATTTGGGAAAAAATTTGGTAAAAAATGGTGATAATTCCGCTAAATATCGTTTAAAGTCATTTGTATTGAACTAATCATACTTTTTATATTTTTATCGTTAAGTTCACATTATTTTACATCTAAAACACGTCTTTACAATACATTTGGGTGAATATAAAAGGTCGTAAAAAAATTTTGAAATACAGGTGATGAATCCGCTAAATATCGTCTTAAGTCATTTCTATTAAACTAATCATACTTTTTATATTTTTAACGTTAAGTTCACATTATTTTACATCTATAACACGTGTTTACAATACATTTGGGTGAATACAAAAAATAGAAAAAAAATTTGGGAAAAAATTGGGTAAAAAATGGTGATAATTCCGCTAAATATCGTTTACAGTCATTTGTATTGAACTAATCATACTTTTTATATTTTTATCGTTAAGTTCACATTATTTTACATCTAAAACACGTATTTACAATACATTTGGGTGAATACAAAAAATAGATAAAAAATTTGCGAAAAAATTGGGTAAAAAATGGTGATAATTCTGCTAAATATCGTTTAAAGTCATTTGTATTGAACTAATCATACTTTTTATATTTTTATCGTTAAGTTCACATAATTTTACATCTAAAACACGTCTTTACAATACATTTGGGTGAATATAAAAGGTCGTAAAAAAATTTTGAAATACAGGTGATGAATCCGCTAAATATCGTTTAAAGTCATTTGTATTGAACTAATCATACTTTTTATATTTTTATCGTTAAGTTCACATAATTTTACATCTAAAACACGTCTTTACAATACATTTGGGTGAATATAAAAGTTCGTAAAAAAATTTTGAAATACAGGTGATGAATCCGCTAAATATCGTTTAAAGTCATTTGTATTGAACTAATCATACTTTTTATATTTTTATCGTTAAGTTCACATTATTTTACATCTAAAACACGTATTTACAATACATTTGGGTGAATACAAAAAATAGAAAAAAAATTTGGGAAAAAATTGGGTAAAAAATGGTGATAATTCCGCTAAATATCGTTTAAAGTCATTTGTATTGAACTAATCATACTTTTTATATTTTTATCGTTAAGTTCACATAATTTTACATCTAAAACACGTCTTTACAATACATTTGGGTGAATATAAAAGGTCGTAAAAAAATTTTGAAATACAGGTGATGAATCCGCTAAATATCGTCTTAAGTCATTTCTATTAAACTAATCATACTTTTTATATTTTTTACGTTAAGTTCACATTATTTTACATCTAAAACACGTATTTACAATACATTTGGGTGAATACAAAAAATAGATAAAAAATTTGGGAAAAAATTTGGTAAAAAATGGTGATAATTCCGCTAAATATCGTTTAAAGTCATTTGTATTGAACTAATCATACTTTTTATATTTTTATCGTTAAGTTCACATTATTTTACATCTAAAACACGTATTTACAATACATTTGGGTGAATACAAAAAATAGAAAAAAAATTTGGGAAAAAATTGGGTAAAAAATGGTGATAATTCCGCTAAATATCGTTTAAAGTCATTTGTATTGAACTAATCATACTTTTTATATTTTTATCGTTAAGTTCACATAATTTTACATCTAAAACACGTCTTTACAATATATTTGGGTGAATATAAAAGGTCGTAAAAAAATTTTGAAATACAGGTGATGAATCCGCTAAATATCGTCTTAAGTCATTTCTATTAAACTAATCATACTTTTTATATTTTTAACGTTAAGTTCACATTATTTTACATCTAAAACACGTGTTTACAATACATTTGGGTGAATACAAAAAAAAAAAAATAGAAAAAAAATTTGGGAAAAAATTGGGTAAAAAATGGTGATAATTCCGCTAAATATCGTTTAAAGTCATTTGTATTGAACTAATCATACTTTTTATATTTTTATCGTTAAGTTCACATAATTTTACATCTAAAACACGTCTTTACAATACATTTGGGTGAATACAAAAGGTCGTAAAAAAATTTTGAAATACAGGTGATGAATCCGCTAAATATCGTCTTAAGTCATTTTTATTAAACTAATCATACTTTTTATATTTTTATCGTTAAGTTCACATTATTTTACATCTAAAACACGTATTTACAATACATTTGGGTGAATACAAAAAATAGAAAAAAAATTTGGGAAAAAATTGGGTAAAAAATGGTGATAATTCCGCTAAATATCGTTTAAAGTCATTTGTATTGAACTAATCATACTTTTTATATTTTTATCGTTAAGTTCACATAATTTTACATCTAAAACACGTCAATACAATACATTTGGGTGAATATAAAAGGTCGTAAAAAAATTTTGAAATACAGGTGATGAATCCGCTAAATATCGTTTAAAGTCATTTGTATTGAACTAATCATACTTTTTATATTTTTATCGTTAAGTTCACATTATTTTACATCTAAAACACGTATTTACAATACATTTGGGTGAATACAAAAAATAGAAAAAAAATTTGGGAAAAAATTTGGTAAAAAATGGTGATAATTCCGCTAAATATCGTTTAAAGTCATTTGTATTGAACTAATCATACTTTTTATATTTTTATCGTTAAGTTCACATAATTTTACATCTAAAACACGTCTTTACAATACATTTGGGTGAATATAAAAGGTCGTAAAAAAATTTTGAAATACAGGTGATGAATCCGCTAAATATCGTCTTAAGTCATTTCTATTAAACTAATCATACTTTTTATATTTTTAACGTTAAGTTCACATTATTTTACATCTAAAACACGTATTTACAATACATTTGGGTGAATACAAAAAATAGATAAAAAATTTGGGAAAAAATTGGGTAAAAAATGGTGATAATTCCGCTAAATATCGTTTAAAGTCATTTGTATTGAACTAATCATACTTTTTATATTTTTATCGTTAAGTTCACATAATTTTACATCTAAAACACGTCTTTACAATACATTTGGGTGAATATAAAAGGTCGTAAAAAAATTTTGAAATACAGTTGATGAATCCGCTAAATATCGTCTTAAGTCATTTCTATTAAACTAATCATACTTTTTATATTTTTATCGTTAAGTTCACATTATTTTACATCTAAAACACGTATTTACAATACATTTGGGTGAATACAAAAAATTGATAAAAAATTTGGGAAAAAATTTGGTAAAAAATGGTGATAATTCCGCTAAATATCGTTTAAAGTCATTTGTATTGAACTAATCATACTTTTTATATTTTTATCGTTAAGTTCACATTATTTTACATCTAAAACACGTATTTACAATACATTTGGGTGAATACAAAAAATAGAAAAAAAATTTGGGAAAAAATTTGGTAAAAAATGGTGATAATTCCGCTAAATATCGTTTAAAGTCATTCGTATTGAACTAATCATACTTTTTATATTTTTATCGTTAAGTTCACATAATTTTACATCTAAAACACGTCTTTACAATACATTTGGGTGAATATAAAAGGTCGTAAAAAAATTTTGAAATACAGGTGATGAATCCGCTAAATATCGTCTTAAGTCATTTCTATTAAACTAATCATACTTTTTATATTTTTTACGTTAAGTTCACATTATTTTACATCTAAAACACGTATTTACAATACATTTGGGTGAATACAAAAAATAGATAAAAAATTTGGGAAAAAATTTGGTAAAAAATGGTGATAATTCCGCTAAATATCGTTTAAAGTCATTTGTATTGAACTAATCATACTTTTTATATTTTTATCGTTAAGTTCACATTATTTTACATCTAAAACACGTATTTACAATACATTTGGGTGAATACAAAAAATAGAAAAAAAATTTGGGAAAAAATTGGGTAAAAAATGGTGATAATTCCGCTAAATATCGTTTAAAGTCATTTGTATTGAACTAATCATACTTTTTATATTTTTATCGTTAAGTTCACATAATTTTACATCTAAAACACGTCTTTACAATACATTTGGGTGAATATAAAAGGTCGTAAAAAAATTTTGAAATACAGGTGATGAATCCGCTAAATATCGTCTTAAGTCATTTCTATTAAACTAATCATACTTTTTATATTTTTAACGTTAAGTTCACATTATTTTACATCTAAAACACGTGTTTACAATACATTTGGGTGAATACAAAAAATAGAAAAAAAATTTGGGAAAAAATTGGGTAAAAAATGGTGATAATTCCGCTAAATATCGTTTAAAGTCATTTGTATTGAACTAATCATACTTTTTATATTTTTATCGTTAAGTTCACATAATTTTACATCTAAAACACGTCTTTACAATACATTTGGGTGAATACAAAAGGTCGTAAAAAAATTTTGAAATACAGGTGATGAATCCGCTAAATATCGTCTTAAGTCATTTCTATTAAACTAATCATACTTTTTATATTTTTATCGTTAAGTTCACATTATTTTACATCTAAAACACGTATTTACAATACATTTGGGTGAATACAAAAAATAGAAAAAAAATTTGGGAAAAAATTGGGTAAAAAATGGTGATAATTCCGCTAAATATCGTTTACAGTCATTTGTATTGAACTAATCATACTTTTTATATTTTTATCGTTAAGTTCACATTATTTTACATCTAAAACACGTATTTACAATACATTTGGGTGAATACAAAAAATAGATAAAAAATTTGGGAAAAAATTGGGTAAAAAATGGTGATAATTCCGCTAAATATCGTTTAAAGTCATTTGTATTGAACTAATCATACTTTTTATATTTTTATCGTTAAGTTCACATAATTTTACATCTAAAACACGTCTTTACAATACATTTGGGTGAATATAAAAGGTCGTAAAAAAATTTTGAAATACAGGTGATGAATCCGCTAAATATCGTTTAAAGTCATTTGTATTGAACTAATCATACTTTTTATATTTTTATCGTTAAGTTCACATTATTTTACATCTAAAACACGTCTTTACAATACATTTGGGTGAATATAAAAGGTCGTAAAAAAATTTTGAAATACAGGTGATGAATCCGCTAAATATCGTCTTAAGTCATTTCTATTAAACTAATCATACTTTTTATATTTTTAACGTTAAGTTCACATTATTTTACATCTAAAACACGTATTTACAATACATTTGGGTGAATACAAAAAATAGATAAAAAATTTGGGAAAAAATTGGGTAAAAAATGGTGATAATTCCGCTAAATATCGTTTAAAGTCATTTGTATTGAACTAATCATACTTTTTATATTTTTATCGTTAAGTTCACATAATTTTACATCTAAAACACGTCTTTACAATACATTTGGGTGAATATAAAAGGTCGTAAAAAAATTTTGAAATACAGTTGATGAATCCGCTAAATATCGTCTTAAGTCATTTCTATTAAACTAATCATACTTTTTATATTTTTATCGTTAAGTTCACATTATTTTACATCTAAAACACGTATTTACAATACATTTGGGTGAATACAAAAAATTGATAAAAAATTTGGGAAAAAATTTGGTAAAAAATGGTGATAATTCCGCTAAATATCGTTTAAAGTCATTTGTATTGAACTAATCATACTTTTTATATTTTTATCGTTAAGTTCACATTATTTTACATCTAAAACACGTATTTACAATACATTTGGGTGAATACAAAAAATAGAAAAAAAATTTGGGAAAAAATTTGGTAAAAAATGGTGATAATTCCGCTAAATATCGTTTAAAGTCATTCGTATTGAACTAATCATACTTTTTATATTTTTATCGTTAAGTTCACATAATTTTACATCTAAAACACGTCTTTACAATACATTTGGGTGAATATAAAAGGTCGTAAAAAAATTTTGAAATACAGGTGATGAATCCGCTAAATATCGTCTTAAGTCATTTCTATTAAACTAATCATACTTTTTATATTTTTTACGTTAAGTTCACATTATTTTACATCTAAAACACGTATTTACAATACATTTGGGTGAATACAAAAAATAGATAAAAAATTTGGGAAAAAATTTGGTAAAAAATGGTGATAATTCCGCTAAATATCGTTTAAAGTCATTTGTATTGAACTAATCATACTTTTTATATTTTTATCGTTAAGTTCACATTATTTTACATCTAAAACACGTATTTACAATACATTTGGGTGAATACAAA
Source organism: Diuraphis noxia (assembly GCF_037042655.1). Lineage (NCBI taxonomy): Eukaryota > Metazoa > Arthropoda > Insecta > Hemiptera > Aphididae > Diuraphis > Diuraphis noxia. The sequence continues at coordinate 2,988,020 of NW_028301713.1, read as the reverse complement.
AAATAGAAAAAAAATTTGGGAAAAAATTGGGTAAAAAATGGTGATAATTCCGCTAAATATCGTTTAAAGTCATTTGTATTGAACTAATCATACTTTTTATATTTTTATCGTTAAGTTCACATAATTTTACATCTAAAACACGTCTTTACAATACATTTGGGTGAATATAAAAGGTCGTAAAAAAATTTTGAAATACAGGTGATGAATCCGCTAAATATCGTCTTAAGTCATTTCTATTAAACTAATCATACTTTTTATATTTTTAACGTTAAGTTCACATTATTTTACATCTAAAACACGTGTTTACAATACATTTGGGTGAATACAAAAAATAGAAAAAAAATTTGGGAAAAAATTGGGTAAAAAATGGTGATAATTCCGCTAAATATCGTTTAAAGTCATTTGTATTGAACTAATCATACTTTTTATATTTTTATCGTTAAGTTCACATAATTTTACATCTAAAACACGTCTTTACAATACATTTGGGTGAATACAAAAGGTCGTAAAAAAATTTTGAAATACAGGTGATGAATCCGCTAAATATCGTCTTAAGTCATTTCTATTAAACTAATCATACTTTTTATATTTTTATCGTTAAGTTCACATTATTTTACATCTAAAACACGTATTTACAATACATTTGGGTGAATACAAAAAATAGAAAAAAAATTTGGGAAAAAATTGGGTAAAAAATGGTGATAATTCCGCTAAATATCGTTTACAGTCATTTGTATTGAACTAATCATACTTTTTATATTTTTATCGTTAAGTTCACATTATTTTACATCTAAAACACGTATTTACAATACATTTGGGTGAATACAAAAAATAGATAAAAAATTTGGGAAAAAATTGGGTAAAAAATGGTGATAATTCCGCTAAATATCGTTTAAAGTCATTTGTATTGAACTAATCATACTTTTTATATTTTTATCGTTAAGTTCACATAATTTTACATCTAAAACACGTCTTTACAATACATTTGGGTGAATATAAAAGGTCGTAAAAAAATTTTGAAATACAGGTGATGAATCCGCTAAATATCGTTTAAAGTCATTTGTATTGAACTAATCATACTTTTTATATTTTTATCGTTAAGTTCACATTATTTTACATCTAAAACACGTATTTACAATACATTTGGGTGAATACAAAAAATAGAAAAAAAATTTGGGAAAAAATTTGGTAAAAAATGGTGATAATTCCGCTAAATATCGTTTAAAGTCATTTGTATTGAACTAATCATACTTTTTATATTTTTATCGTTAAGTTCACATAATTTTACATCTAAAACACGTCTTTACAATACATTTGGGTGAATATAAAAGGTCGTAAAAAAATTTTGAAATACAGGTGATGAATCCGCTAAATATCGTCTTAAGTCATTTCTATTAAACTAATCATACTTTTTATATTTTTAACGTTAAGTTCACATTATTTTACATCTAAAACACGTATTTACAATACATTTGGGTGAATACAAAAAATAGATAAAAAATTTGGGAAAAAATTGGGTAAAAAATGGTGATAATTCCGCTAAATATCGTTTAAAGTCATTTGTATTGAACTAATCATACTTTTTATATTTTTATCGTTAAGTTCACATTATTTTACATCTAAAACACGTATTTACAATACATTTGGGTGAATACAAAAAATAGAAAAAAAATTTGGGAAAAAATTGGGTAAAAAATGGTGATAATTCCGCTAAATATCGTTTAAAGTCATTTGTATTGAACTAATCATACTTTTTATATTTTTATCGTTAAGTTCACATAATTTTACATCTAAAACACGTCTTTACAATACATTTGGGTGAATATAAAAGGTCGTAAAAAAATTTTGAAATACAGGTGATGAATCCGCTAAATATCGTCTTAAGTCATTTCTATTAAACTAATCATACTTTTTATATTTTTAACGTTAAGTTCACATTATTTTACATCTAAAACACGTGTTTACAATACATTTGGGTGAATACAAAAAATAGAAAAAAAATTTGGGAAAAAATTGGGTAAAAAATGGTGATAATTCCGCTAAATATCGTTTAAAGTCATTTGTATTGAACTAATCATACTTTTTATATTTTTATCGTTAAGTTCACATAATTTTACATCTAAAACACGTCTTTACAATACATTTGGGTGAATACAAAAGGTCGTAAAAAAATTTTGAAATACAGGTGATGAATCCGCTAAATATCGTCTTAAGTCATTTCTATTAAACTAATCATACTTTTTATATTTTTATCGTTAAGTTCACATTATTTTACATCTAAAACACGTATTTACAATACATTTGGGTGAATACAAAAAATAGAAAAAAAATTTGGGAAAAAATTGGGTAAAAAATGGTGATAATTCCGCTAAATATCGTTTACAGTCATTTGTATTGAACTAATCATACTTTTTATATTTTTATCGTTAAGTTCACATTATTTTACATCTAAAACACGTATTTACAATACATTTGGGTGAATACAAAAAATAGATAAAAAATTTGGGAAAAAATTGGGTAAAAAATGGTGATAATTCCGCTAAATATCGTTTAAAGTCATTTGTATTGAACTAATCATACTTTTTATATTTTTATCGTTAAGTTCACATAATTTTACATCTAAAACACGTCTTTACAATACATTTGGGTGAATATAAAAGGTCGTAAAAAAATTTTGAAATACAGGTGATGAATCCGCTAAATATCGTCTTAAGTCATTTCTATTAAACTAATCATACTTTTTATATTTTTAACGTTAAGTTCACATTATTTTACATCTAAAACACGTATTTACAATACATTTGGGTGAATACAAAAAATAGATAAAAAATTTGGGAAAAAATTGGGTAAAAAATGGTGATAATTCCGCTAAATATCGTTTAAAGTCATTTGTATTGAACTAATCATACTTTTTATATTTTTATCGTTAAGTTCACATAATTTTACATCTAAAACACGTCTTTACAATACATTTGGGTGAATATAAAAGGTCGTAAAAAAATTTTGAAATACAGTTGATGAATCCGCTAAATATCGTCTTAAGTCATTTCTATTAAACTAATCATACTTTTTATATTTTTATCGTTAAGTTCACATTATTTTACATCTAAAACACGTATTTACAATACATTTGGGTGAATACAAAAAATTGATAAAAAATTTGGGAAAAAATTTGGTAAAAAATGGTGATAATTCCGCTAAATATCGTTTAAAGTCATTTGTATTGAACTAATCATACTTTTTATATTTTTATCGTTAAGTTCACATTATTTTACATCTAAAACACGTATTTACAATACATTTGGGTGAATACAAAAAATAGAAAAAAAATTTGGGAAAAAATTTGGTAAAAAATGGTGATAATTCCGCTAAATATCGTTTAAAGTCATTCGTATTGAACTAATCATACTTTTTATATTTTTATCGTTAAGTTCACATAATTTTACATCTAAAACACGTCTTTACAATACATTTGGGTGAATATAAAAGGTCGTAAAAAAATTTTGAAATACAGGTGATGAATCCGCTAAATATCGTCTTAAGTCATTTCTATTAAACTAATCATACTTTTTATATTTTTTACGTTAAGTTCACATTATTTTACATCTAAAACACGTATTTACAATACATTTGGGTGAATACAAAAAATAGATAAAAAATTTGGGAAAAAATTTGGTAAAAAATGGTGATAATTCCGCTAAATATCGTTTAAAGTCATTTGTATTGAACTAATCATACTTTTTATATTTTTATCGTTAAGTTCACATTATTTTACATCTAAAACACGTATTTACAATACATTTGGGTGAATACAAAAAATAGAAAAAAAATTTGGGAAAAAATTGGGTAAAAAATGGTGATAATTCCGCTAAATATCGTTTAAAGTCATTTGTATTGAACTAATCATACTTTTTATATTTTTATCGTTAAGTTCACATAATTTTACATCTAAAACACGTCTTTACAATACATTTGGGTGAATATAAAAGGTCGTAAAAAAATTTTGAAATACAGGTGATGAATCCGCTAAATATCGTCTTAAGTCATTTCTATTAAACTAATCATACTTTTTATATTTTTAACGTTAAGTTCACATTATTTTACATCTAAAACACGTGTTTACAATACATTTGGGTGAATACAAAAAATAGAAAAAAAATTTGGGAAAAAATTGGGTAAAAAATGGTGATAATTCCGCTAAATATCGTTTAAAGTCATTTGTATTGAACTAATCATACTTTTTATATTTTTATCGTTAAGTTCACATAATTTTACATCTAAAACACGTCTTTACAATACATTTGGGTGAATACAAAAGGTCGTAAAAAAATTTTGAAATACAGGTGATGAATCCGCTAAATATCGTCTTAAGTCATTTCTATTAAACTAATCATACTTTTTATATTTTTATCGTTAAGTTCACATTATTTTACATCTAAAACACGTATTTACAATACATTTGGGTGAATACAAAAAATAGAAAAAAAATTTGGGAAAAAATTGGGTAAAAAATGGTGATAATTCCGCTAAATATCGTTTACAGTCATTTGTATTGAACTAATCATACTTTTTATATTTTTATCGTTAAGTTCACATTATTTTACATCTAAAACACGTATTTACAATACATTTGGGTGAATACAAAAAATAGATAAAAAATTTGGGAAAAAATTGGGTAAAAAATGGTGATAATTCCGCTAAATATCGTTTAAAGTCATTTGTATTGAACTAATCATACTTTTTATATTTTTATCGTTAAGTTCACATTATTTTACATCTAAAACACGTATTTACAATACATTTGGGTGAATACAAAAAATAGAAAAAAAATTTGGGAAAAAATTGGGTAAAAAATGGTGATAATTCCGCTAAATATCGTTTAAAGTCATTTGTATTGAACTAATCATACTTTTTATATTTTTATCGTTAAGTTCACATAATTTTACATCTAAAACACGTCTTTACAATACATTTGGGTGAATATAAAAGGTCGTAAAAAAATTTTGAAATACAGGTGATGAATCCGCTAAATATCGTCTTAAGTCATTTCTATTAAACTAATCATACTTTTTATATTTTTAACGTTAAGTTCACATTATTTTACATCTAAAACACGTGTTTACAATACATTTGGGTGAATACAAAAAATAGAAAAAAAATTTGGGAAAAAATTGGGTAAAAAATGGTGATAATTCCGCTAAATATCGTTTAAAGTCATTTGTATTGAACTAATCATACTTTTTATATTTTTATCGTTAAGTTCACATAATTTTACATCTAAAACACGTCTTTACAATACATTTGGGTGAATACAAAAGGTCGTAAAAAAATTTTGAAATACAGGTGATGAATCCGCTAAATATCGTCTTAAGTCATTTCTATTAAACTAATCATACTTTTTATATTTTTATCGTTAAGTTCACATTATTTTACATCTAAAACACGTATTTACAATACATTTGGGTGAATACAAAAAATAGAAAAAAAATTTGGGAAAAAATTGGGTAAAAAATGGTGATAATTCCGCTAAATATCGTTTAAAGTCATTTGTATTGAACTAATCATACTTTTTATATTTTTATCGTTAAGTTCACATAATTTTACATCTAAAACACGTCTTTACAATACATTTGGGTGAATATAAAAGGTCGTAAAAAAATTTTGAAATACAGGTGATGAATCCGCTAAATATCGTCTTAAGTCATTTCTATTAAACTAATCATACTTTTTATATTTTTAACGTTAAGTTCACATTATTTTACATCTAAAACACGTGTTTACAATACATTTGGGTGAATACAAAAAATAGAAAAAAAATTTGGGAAAAAATTGGGTAAAAAATGGTGATAATTCCGCTAAATATCGTTTAAAGTCATTTGTATTGAACTAATCATACTTTTTATATTTTTATCGTTAAGTTCACATAATTTTACATCTAAAACACGTCTTTACAATACATTTGGGTGAATACAAAAGGTCGTAAAAAAATTTTGAAATACAGGTGATGAATCCGCTAAATATCGTCTTAAGTCATTTCTATTAAACTAATCATACTTTTTATATTTTTATCGTTAAGTTCACATTATTTTACATCTAAAACACGTATTTACAATACATTTGGGTGAATACAAAAAATAGAAAAAAAATTTGGGAAAAAATTGGGTAAAAAATGGTGATAATTCCGCTAAATATCGTTTACAGTCATTTGTATTGAACTAATCATACTTTTTATATTTTTATCGTTAAGTTCACATTATTTTACATCTAAAACACGTATTTACAATACATTTGGGTGAATACAAAAAATAGATAAAAAATTTGGGAAAAAATTGGGTAAAAAATGGTGATAATTCCGCTAAATATCGTTTAAAGTCATTTGTATTGAACTAATCATACTTTTTATATTTTTATCGTTAAGTTCACATAATTTTACATCTAAAACACGTCTTTACAATACATTTGGGTGAATATAAAAGGTCGTAAAAAAATTTTGAAATACAGGTGATGAATCCGCTAAATATCGTTTAAAGTCATTTGTATTGAACTAATCATACTTTTTATATTTTTATCGTTAAGTTCACATTATTTTACATCTAAAACACGTATTTACAATACATTTGGGTGAATACAAAAAATAGAAAAAAAATTTGGGAAAAAATTGGGTAAAAAATGGTGATAATTCCGCTAAATATCGTTTAAAGTCATTTGTATTGAACTAATCATACTTTTTATATTTTTATCGTTAAGTTCACATAATTTTACATCTAAAACACGTCTTTACAATACATTTGGGTGAATATAAAAGGTCGTAAAAAAATTTTGAAATACAGGTGATGAATCCGCTAAATATCGTCTTAAGTCATTTCTATTAAACTAATCATACTTTTTATATTTTTAACGTTAAGTTCACATTATTTTACATCTAAAACACGTGTTTACAATACATTTGGGTGAATACAAAAAATAGAAAAAAAATTTGGGAAAAAATTGGGTAAAAAATGGTGATAATTCCGCTAAATATCGTTTAAAGTCATTTGTATTGAACTAATCATACTTTTTATATTTTTATCGTTAAGTTCACATAATTTTACATCTAAAACACGTCTTTACAATACATTTGGGTGAATACAAAAGGTCGTAAAAAAATTTTGAAATACAGGTGATGAATCCGCTAAATATCGTCTTAAGTCATTTCTATTAAACTAATCATACTTTTTATATTTTTATCGTTAAGTTCACATTATTTTACATCTAAAACACGTATTTACAATACATTTGGGTGAATACAAAAAATAGAAAAAAAATTTGGGAAAAAATTGGGTAAAAAATGGTGATAATTCCGCTAAATATCGTTTACAGTCATTTGTATTGAACTAATCATACTTTTTATATTTTTATCGTTAAGTTCACATTATTTTACATCTAAAACACGTATTTACAATACATTTGGGTGAATACAAAAAATAGAAAAAAAATTTGGGAAAAAATTGGGTAAAAAATGGTGATAATTCCGCTAAATATCGTTTACAGTCATTTGTATTGAACTAATCATACTTTTTATATTTTTATCGTTAAGTTCACATTATTTTACATCTAAAACACGTATTTACAATACATTTGGGTGAATACAAAAAATAGATAAAAAATTTGGGAAAAAATTGGGTAAAAAATGGTGATAATTCCGCTAAATATCGTTTAAAGTCATTTGTATTGAACTAATCATACTTTTTATATTTTTATCGTTAAGTTCACATTATTTTACATCTAAAACACGTATTTACAATACATTTGGGTGAATACAAAAAATAGAAAAAAAATTTGGGAAAAAATTGGGTAAAAAATGGTGATAATTCCGCTAAATATCGTTTAAAGTCATTTGTATTGAACTAATCATACTTTTTATATTTTTATCGTTAAGTTCACATAATTTTACATCTAAAACACGTCTTTACAATACATTTGGGTGAATATAAAAGGTCGTAAAAAAATTTTGAAATACAGGTGATGAATCCGCTAAATATCGTCTTAAGTCATTTCTATTAAACTAATCATACTTTTTATATTTTTAACGTTAAGTTCACATTATTTTACATCTAAAACACGTGTTTACAATACATTTGGGTGAATACAAAAAATAGAAAAAAAATTTGGGAAAAAATTGGGTAAAAAATGGTGATAATTCCGCTAAATATCGTTTAAAGTCATTTGTATTGAACTAATCATACTTTTTATATTTTTATCGTTAAGTTCACATAATTTTACATCTAAAACACGTCTTTACAATACATTTGGGTGAATACAAAAGGTCGTAAAAAAATTTTGAAATACAGGTGATGAATCCGCTAAATATCGTCTTAAGTCATTTCTATTAAACTAATCATACTTTTTATATTTTTATCGTTAAGTTCACATTATTTTACATCTAAAACACGTATTTACAATACATTTGGGTGAATACAAAAAATAGAAAAAAAATTTGGGAAAAAATTGGGTAAAAAATGGTGATAATTCCGCTAAATATCGTTTACAGTCATTTGTATTGAACTAATCATACTTTTTATATTTTTATCGTTAAGTTCACATTATTTTACATCTAAAACACGTATTTACAATACATTTGGGTGAATACAAAAAATAGATAAAAAATTTGGGAAAAAATTGGGTAAAAAATGGTGATAATTCCGCTAAATATCGTTTAAAGTCATTTGTATTGAACTAATCATACTTTTTATATTTTTAACGTTAAGTTCACATTATTTTACATCTAAAACACGTGTTTACAATACATTTGGGTGAATACAAAAAATAGAAAAAAAATTTGGGAAAAAATTGGGTAAAAAATGGTGATAATTCCGCTAAATATCGTTTAAAGTCATTTGTATTGAACTAATCATACTTTTTATATTTTTATCGTTAAGTTCACATAATTTTACATCTAAAACACGTCTTTACAATACATTTGGGTGAATACAAAAGGTCGTAAAAAAATTTTGAAATACAGGTGATGAATCCGCTAAATATCGTCTTAAGTCATTTCTATTAAACTAATCATACTTTTTATATTTTTATCGTTAAGTTCACATTATTTTACATCTAAAACACGTATTTACAATACATTTGGGTGAATACAAAAAATAGAAAAAAAATTTGGGAAAAAATTGGGTAAAAAATGGTGATAATTCCGCTAAATATCGTTTACAGTCATTTGTATTGAACTAATCATACTTTTTATATTTTTATCGTTAAGTTCACATTATTTTACATCTAAAACACGTATTTACAATACATTTGGGTGAATACAAAAAATAGAAAAAAAATTTGGGAAAAAATTGGGTAAAAAATGGTGATAATTCCGCTAAATATCGTTTACAGTCATTTGTATTGAACTAATCATACTTTTTATATTTTTATCGTTAAGTTCACATTATTTTACATCTAAAACACGTATTTACAATACATTTGGGTGAATACAAAAAATAGATAAAAAATTTGGGAAAAAATTGGGTAAAAAATGGTGATAATTCCGCTAAATATCGTTTAAAGTCATTTGTATTGAACTAATCATACTTTTTATATTTTTATCGTTAAGTTCACATTATTTTACATCTAAAACACGTATTTACAATACATTTGGGTGAATACAAAAAATAGAAAAAAAATTTGGGAAAAAATTGGGTAAAAAATGGTGATAATTCCGCTAAATATCGTTTAAAGTCATTTGTATTGAACTAATCATACTTTTTATATTTTTATCGTTAAGTTCACATAATTTTACATCTAAAACACGTCTTTACAATACATTTGGGTGAATATAAAAGGTCGTAAAAAAATTTTGAAATACAGGTGATGAATCCGCTAAATATCGTCTTAAGTCATTTCTATTAAACTAATCATACTTTTTATATTTTTAACGTTAAGTTCACATTATTTTACATCTAAAACACGTGTTTACAATACATTTGGGTGAATACAAAAAATAGAAAAAAAATTTGGGAAAAAATTGGGTAAAAAATGGTGATAATTCCGCTAAATATCGTTTAAAGTCATTTGTATTGAACTAATCATACTTTTTATATTTTTATCGTTAAGTTCACATAATTTTACATCTAAAACACGTCTTTACAATACATTTGGGTGAATACAAAAGGTCGTAAAAAAATTTTGAAATACAGGTGATGAATCCGCTAAATATCGTCTTAAGTCATTTCTATTAAACTAATCATACTTTTTATATTTTTATCGTTAAGTTCACATTATTTTACATCTAAAACACGTATTTACAATACATTTGGGTGAATACAAAAAATAGAAAAAAAATTTGGGAAAAAATTGGGTAAAAAATGGTGATAATTCCGCTAAATATCGTTTACAGTCATTTGTATTGAACTAATCATACTTTTTATATTTTTATCGTTAAGTTCACATTATTTTACATCTAAAACACGTATTTACAATACATTTGGGTGAATACAAAAAATAGATAAAAAATTTGGGAAAAAATTGGGTAAAAAATGGTGATAATTCCGCTAAATATCGTTTAAAGTCATTTGTATTGAACTAATCATACTTTTTATATTTTTATCGTTAAGTTCACATAATTTTACATCTAAAACACGTCTTTACAATACATTTGGGTGAATATAAAAGGTCGTAAAAAAATTTTGAAATACAGGTGATGAATCCGCTAAATATCGTTTAAAGTCATTTGTATTGAACTAATCATACTTTTTATATTTTTATCGTTAAGTTCACATTATTTTACATCTAAAACACGTATTTACAATACATTTGGGTGAATACAAAAAATAGAAAAAAAATTTGGGAAAAAATTGGGTAAAAAATGGTGATAATTCCGCTAAATATCGTTTAAAGTCATTTGTATTGAACTAATCATACTTTTTATATTTTTATCGTTAAGTTCACATAATTTTACATCTAAAACACGTCTTTACAATACATTTGGGTGAATATAAAAGGTCGTAAAAAAATTTTGAAATACAGGTGATGAATCCGCTAAATATCGTCTTAAGTCATTTCTATTAAACTAATCATACTTTTTATATTTTTAACGTTAAGTTCACATTATTTTACATCTAAAACACGTGTTTACAATACATTTGGGTGAATACAAAAAATAGAAAAAAAATTTGGGAAAAAATTGGGTAAAAAATGGTGATAATTCCGCTAAATATCGTTTAAAGTCATTTGTATTGAACTAATCATACTTTTTATATTTTTATCGTTAAGTTCACATAATTTTACATCTAAAACACGTCTTTACAATACATTTGGGTGAATACAAAAGGTCGTAAAAAAATTTTGAAATACAGGTGATGAATCCGCTAAATATCGTCTTAAGTCATTTCTATTAAACTAATCATACTTTTTATATTTTTATCGTTAAGTTCACATTATTTTACATCTAAAACACGTATTTACAATACATTTGGGTGAATACAAAAAATAGAAAAAAAATTTGGGAAAAAATTGGGTAAAAAATGGTGATAATTCCGCTAAATATCGTTTACAGTCATTTGTATTGAACTAATCATACTTTTTATATTTTTATCGTTAAGTTCACATTATTTTACATCTAAAACACGTATTTACAATACATTTGGGTGAATACAAAAAATAGATAAAAAATTTGGGAAAAAATTGGGTAAAAAATGGTGATAATTCCGCTAAATATCGTTTAAAGTCATTTGTATTGAACTAATCATACTTTTTATATTTTTATCGTTAAGTTCACATAATTTTACATCTAAAACACGTCTTTACAATACATTTGGGTGAATATAAAAGGTCGTAAAAAAATTTTGAAATACAGGTGATGAATCCGCTAAATATCGTTTAAAGTCATTTGTATTGAACTAATCATACTTTTTATATTTTTATCGTTAAGTTCACATTATTTTACATCTAAAACACGTATTTACAATACATTTGGGTGAATACAAAAAATAGAAAAAAAATTTGGGAAAAAATTTGGTAAAAAATGGTGATAATTCCGCTAAATATCGTTTAAAGTCATTTGTATTGAACTAATCATACTTTTTATATTTTTATCGTTAAGTTCACATAATTTTACATCTAAAACACGTCTTTACAATACATTTGGGTGAATATAAAAGGTCGTAAAAAAATTTTGAAATACAGGTGATGAATCCGCTAAATATCGTCTTAAGTCATTTCTATTAAACTAATCATACTTTTTATATTTTTAACGTTAAGTTCACATTATTTTACATCTAAAACACGTATTTACAATACATTTGGGTGAATACAAAAAATAGATAAAAAATTTGGGAAAAAATTGGGTAAAAAATGGTGATAATTCCGCTAAATATCGTTTAAAGTCATTTGTATTGAACTAATCATACTTTTTATATTTTTATCGTTAAGTTCACATTATTTTACATCTAAAACACGTGTTTACAATACATTTGGGTGAATACAAAAAATAGAAAAAAAGTTTGGTAAAAAATGGTGATAATTCCGCTAAATATCGTTTAAAGTCATTTGTATTGAACTAATCATACTTTTTATATTTTTATCGTTAAGTTCACATAATTTTATATCTAAAACACGTCTTTACAATACATTTGGATGAAAATAAAAGGTCGTAAAAAAATTTTGAAATACAGGTGATGAATCCGCTAAATATCGTCTTAAGTCATTTCTATTAAACTAATCATACTTTTTATATTTTTAACGTTAAGTTCACATTATTTTACATCTAAAACACGTGTTTACAATACATTTGGGTGAATACAAAAATAGAAAAAAAATTTGGTAAAAAATGGTGATAATTCCGCTAAATATCGTTTAAAGTCATTTGTATTGAACTAATCAAACTTTTTATATTTTTATCGTTAAGATCACATTATTTTACATCTAAAACACGTATTTACAATACATTTGGGTGAATACAAAAAATAGAAAAAAAATTTGGGAAAAAATTTGGTAAAAAATGGTGATAATTCCGCTAAATATCGTTTAAAGTCATTTGTATTGAACTAATCATACTTTTTATATTTTTATCGTTAAGTTCACATTATTTTACATCTAAAACACGTATTTACAATACATTTGGGTGAATACAAAAAATAGAAAAAAAATTTTGGAAAAAATTTGGTAAAAAATGGTGATAATTCCGCTAAATATCGTTTAAAGTCATTTGTATTGAACTAATCATACTTTTTATATTTTTATCGTTAAGTTCACATTATTTTACATCTAAAACACGTCTTTACAATACATTTGGGTGAATATAAATGGTCGTAAAAAAATTTTGAAATACAGGTTATGAATCCGCTAAATATCGTCTTAAGTCATTTCTATTAAACTAATCATACTTTTTATATTTTTAACGTTAAGTTCACATTATTTTACATCTAAAACACGTGTTTACAATACATTTGGGTGAATACAAAAAATAGAAAAAAAATTTGGTAAAAAATGGTGATAATTCCGCTAAATATCGTTTAAAGTCATTTGTATTGAACTAATCATACTTTTTATATTTTTATCGTTAAGTTCACATTATTTTACATCTAAAACACGTATTTACAATACATTTGGGTGAATACAAAAAATAGAAAAAAAATTTGGGAAAAAATTTGGTAAAAAATGGTGATAATTCCGCTAAATATCGTTTAAAGTCATTTGTATTGAACTAATCATACTTTTTATATTTTTATCGTTAAGTTCACATCATTTTACATCTAAAACACGTCTTTACAATACATTTGGGTGAATATAAAAGGTCGTAAAAAAACTTTGAAATACAGGTGATGAATCCGCTAAATATCGTCTTAAGTCATTTCTATTAAACTAATCATACTTTTTATATTTTTATCGTTAAGTTCACATTATTTTACATCTAAAACACGTATTTACAATACATTTGGGTGAATACAAAAAATAGAAAAAAAATTTTGGAAAAAATTTGGTAAAAAATGGTGATAATTCCGCTAAATATCGTTTAAAGTCATTTCTATTAAACTAATCATACTTTTTATATTTTTATCGTTAAGTTCACATTATTTTACATCTAAAACAAGTATTTACAATACATTTGGGTGAATACAAAAAATAGAAAAAAAATTTGGGAAAAAATGGTGATAATTCCGCTAAATATCGTTTAAAGTCATTTGCATTGAACTAATCATACTTTTTATATTTTTATCGTTAAGTTCACATAATTTTACATCTAAAACACGTCTTTACAATACATTTGGGTGAATATAAAAGGTCGTAAAAAAATTTTGAAATACAGGTTATGAATCCGCTAAATATCGTCTTAAGTCATTTCTATTAAACTAATCATACTTTTTATATTTTTAACGTTAAGTTCACATTATTTTACATCTAAAACACGTGTTTACAATACATTTGGGTGAATACAAAAAATAGAAAAAAAATTTGGTAAAAAATGGTGATAATTCCGCTAAATATCGTTTAAAGTCATTTGTATTGAACTAATCATACTTTTTATATTTTTATCGTTAAGTTCACATTATTTTACATCTAAAACACGTATTTACAATACATTTGGGTGAATACAAAAAATAGAAAAAAAATTTGGGAAAAAATTTGGTAAAAAATGGTGATAATTCCGCTAAATATCGTTTAAAGTCATTTGTATTGAACTAATCATACTTTTTATATTTTTATCGTTAAGATCACATTATTTTACATCTAAAACACGTATTTACAATACATTTGGATGAATACAAAAAATAGAAAAAAAATTTGGGAAAAAATTTGGTAAAAAATGGTGATAATTCCGCTAAATATTCGTTTAAAGTCATTTGTATTGAACTAATCATACTTTTTATATTTTTATCGTTAAGTTCACATTATTTTACATCTAAAACACGTATTTACAATACATTTGGGTGAATACAAAAAATAGAAAAAAAATTTTGGAAAAAATTTGGTAAAAAATGGTGATAATTCCGCTAAATATCGTTTAAAGTCATTTGTATTGAACTAATCCTACTTTTTATATTTTTATCGTTAAGTTCACATTATTTTACATCTAAAACACGTCTTTACAATACATTTGGGTGAATATAAAAGGTCGTAAAAAAATTTTGAAATACAGGTGATGAATCCGCTAAATATCGTCTTAAGTCATTTCTATTAAACTAATCATACTTTTTATATTTTTAACGTTAAGTTCACATTATTTTACATCTAAAACACGTGTTTACAATACATTTGGGTGAATACAAAAAATAGAAAAAAAATTTGGTAAAAAATGGTGATAATTCCGCTAAATATCGTTTAAAGTCATTTGTATTGAACTAATCATACTTTTTATATTTTTATCGTTAAGTTCACATTATTTTACATCTAAAACACGTATTTACAATACATTTGGGTGAATACAAAAAATAGAAAAAAAATTTTGGAAAAAATTTGGTAAAAAATGGTGATAATTCCGCTAAATATCGTTTAAAGTCATTTGTATTGAACTAATCATACTTTTTATATTTTTATCGTTAAGTTCACATTATTTTACATCTAAAACACGTATTTACAATACATTTGGGTGAATACAAAAAATAGAAAAAAAATTTGGGAAAAAATTTGGTAAAAAATGGTGATAATTCCGCTAAATATCGTTTAAAGTCATTTGTATTGAACTAATCATACTTTTTATATTTTTATCGTTAAGTTCACATAATTTTACATCTAAAACACGTCTTTACAATACATTTGGATGAATATAAAAGGTCGTAAAAAAATTTTGAAATACAGGTGATGAATCCGCTAAATATCGTCTTAAGTCATTTCTATTAAACTAATCATACTTTTTATATTTTTAACGTTAAGTTCACATTATTTTACATCTAAAACACGTGTTTACAATACATTTGGGTGAATACAAAAAATAGAAAAAAAATTTGGTAAAAAATGGTGATAATTCCGCTAAATATCGTTTAAAGTCATTTCTATTGAACTAATCAAACTTTTTATATTTTTATCGTTAAGATCACATTATTTTACATCTAAAACACGTATTTACAATACATTTGGGTGAATACAAAAAATAGAAAAAAAATTTGGGAAAAAATTTGGTAAAAAATGGTGATAATTCCGCTAAATATCGTTTAAAGTCATTTGTATTGAACTAATCATACTTTTTATATTTTTATCGTTAAGTTCACATCATTTTACATCTAAAACACGTCTTTACAATACATTTGGGTGAATATAAAAGGTCGTAAAAAAACTTTGAAATACAGGTGATGAATCCGCTAAATATCGTCTTAAGTCATTTCTATTAAACTAATCATACTTTTTATATTTTTATCGTTAAGTTCACATTATTTTACATCTAAAACACGTATTTACAATACATTTGGGTGAATACAAAAAATAGAAAAAAAATTTTGGAAAAAATTTGGTAAAAAATGGTGATAATTCCGCTAAATATCGTTTAAAGTCATTTCTATTAAACTAATCATACTTTTTATATTTTTATCGTTAAGTTCACATTATTTTACATCTAAAACAAGTATTTACAATACATTTGGGTGAATACAAAAAATAGAAAAAAAATTTGGGAAAAAATGGTGATAATTCCGCTAAATATCGTTTAAAGTCATTTGCATTGAACTAATCATACTTTTTATATTTTTATCGTTAAGTTCACATAATTTTACATCTAAAACACGTCTTTACAATACATTTGGGTGAATATAAAAGGTCGTAAAAAAATTTTGAAATACAGGTTATGAATCCGCTAAATATCGTCTTAAGTCATTTCTATTAAACTAATCATACTTTTTATATTTTTAACGTTAAGTTCACATTATTTTACATCTAAAACACGTGTTTACAATACATTTGGGTGAATACAAAAAATAGAAAAAAAATTTGGTAAAAAATGGTGATAATTCCGCTAAATATCGTTTAAAGTCATTTGTATTGAACTAATCATACTTTTTATATTTTTATCGTTAAGTTCACATTATTTTACATCTAAAACACGTATTTACAATACATTTGGGTGAATACAAAAAATAGAAAAAAAATTTGGGAAAAAATTTGGTAAAAAATGGTGATAATTCCGCTAAATATCGTTTAAAGTCATTTGTATTGAACTAATCATACTTTTTATATTTTTATCGTTAAGATCACATTATTTTACATCTAAAACACGTATTTACAATACATTTGGATGAATACAAAAAATAGAAAAAAAATTTGGGAAAAAATTTGGTAAAAAATGGTGATAATTCCGCTAAATATTCGTTTAAAGTCATTTGTATTGAACTAATCATACTTTTTATATTTTTATCGTTAAGTTCACATTATTTTACATCTAAAACACGTATTTACAATACATTTGGGTGAATACAAAAAATAGAAAAAAAATTTTGGAAAAAATTTGGTAAAAAATGGTGATAATTCCGCTAAATATCGTTTAAAGTCATTTGTATTGAACTAATCCTACTTTTTATATTTTTATCGTTAAGTTCACATTATTTTACATCTAAAACACGTCTTTACAATACATTTGGGTGAATATAAAAGGTCGTAAAAAAATTTTGAAATACAGGTGATGAATCCGCTAAATATCGTCTTAAGTCATTTCTATTAAACTAATCATACTTTTTATATTTTTAACGTTAAGTTCACATTATTTTACATCTAAAACACGTGTTTACAATACATTTGGGTGAATACAAAAAATAGAAAAAAAATTTGGTAAAAAATGGTGATAATTCCGCTAAATATCGTTTAAAGTCATTTGTATTGAACTAATCATACTTTTTATATTTTTATCGTTAAGTTCACATTATTTTACATCTAAAACACGTATTTACAATACATTTGGGTGAATACAAAAAATAGAAAAAAAATTTTGGAAAAAATTTGGTAAAAAATGGTGATAATTCCGCTAAATATCGTTTAAAGTCATTTGTATTGAACTAATCATACTTTTTATATTTTTATCGTTAAGTTCACATTATTTTACATCTAAAACACGTATTTACAATACATTTGGGTGAATACAAAAAATAGAAAAAAAATTTGGGAAAAAATTTGGTAAAAAATGGTGATAATTCCGCTAAATATCGTTTAAAGTCATTTGTATTGAACTAATCATACTTTTTATATTTTTATCGTTAAGTTCACATAATTTTACATCTAAAACACGTCTTTACAATACATTTGGATGAATATAAAAGGTCGTAAAAAAATTTTGAAATACAGGTGATGAATCCGCTAAATATCGTCTTAAGTCATTTCTATTAAACTAATCATACTTTTTATATTTTTAACGTTAAGTTCACATTATTTTACATCTAAAACACGTGTTTACAATACATTTGGGTGAATACAAAAAATAGAAAAAAAATTTGGTAAAAAATGGTGATAATTCCGCTAAATATCGTTTAAAGTCATTTCTATTGAACTAATCAAACTTTTTATATTTTTATCGTTAAGATCACATTATTTTACATCTAAAACACGTATTTACAATACATTTGGGTGAATACAAAAAATAGAAAAAAAATTTGGGAAAAAATTTGGTAAAAAATGGTGATAATTCCGCTAAATATCGTTTAAAGTCATTTGTATTGAACTAATCATACTTTTTATATTTTTATCGTTAAGTTCACATAATTTTACATCTAAAACACGTCTTTACAATACATTTGGATGAATATAAAAGGTCGTAAAAAAATTTTGAAATACAGGTGATGAATCCGCTAAATATCGTCTTTAGTCATTTCTATTAAACTAATCATACTTTTTATATTTTTAACGTTAAGTTCACATTATTTTACATCTAAAACACGTGTTTACAATACATTTGGGTGAATACAAAAAATAGAAAAAAAATTTGGTAAAAAATGGTGATAATTCCGCTAAATATCGTTTAAAGTCATTTGTATTGAACTAATCAAACTTTTTATATTTTTATCGTTAAGATCACATTATTTTACATCTAAAACACGTATTTACAATACATTTGGGTGAATACAAAAAATAGAAAAAAAATTTGGGAAAAAATTTGGTAAAAAATGGTGATAATTCCGCTAAATATCGTTTAAAGTCATTTGTATTGAACTAATCATACTTTTTATATTTTTATCGTTAAGTTCACATTATTTTACATCTAAAACACGTCTTTACAATACATTTGGGTGAATATAAAAGGTCGTAAAAAAACTTTGAAATACAGGTGATGAATCCGCTAAATATCGTCTTAAGTCATTTCTATTAAACTAATCATACTTTTTATATTTTTAACGTTAAGTTCACATTATTTTACATCTAAAACACGTGTTTACAATACATTTGGGTGAATACAAAAAATAGAAAAAAAATTTGGTAAAAAATGGTGATAATTCCGCTAAATATCGTTTAAAGTCATTTGTATTGAACTAATCAAACTTTTTATATTTTTATCGTTAAGATCACATTATTTTACATCTAAAACACGTATTTACAATACATTTGGGTGAATACAAAAAATAGAAAAAAAATTTGGGAAAAAATTTGGTAAAAAATGGTGATAATTCCGCTAAATATCGTTTAAAGTCATTTGTATTGAACTAATCATACTTTTTATATTTTTATCGTTAAGTTCACATTATTTTACATCTAAAACACGTATTTACAATACATTTGGGTGAATACAAAAAATAGAAAAAAAATTTTGGAAAAAATTTGGTAAAAAATGGTGATAATTCCGCTAAATATCGTTTAAAGTCATTTGTATTGAACTAATCATACTTTTTATATTTTTATCGTTAAGTTCACATTATTTTACATCTAAAACACGTATTTACAATACATTTGGGTGAATACAAAAAATAGAAAAAAAATTTGGGAAAAAATTTGGTAAAAAATGGTGATAATTCCGCTAAATATCGTTTAAAGTCATTTGTATTGAACTAATCATACTTTTTATATTTTTATCGTTAAGTTCACATAATTTTACATCTAAAACACGTCTTTACAATACATTTGGATGAATATAAAAGGTCGTAAAAAAATTTTGAAATACAGGTGATGAATCCGCTAAATATCGTCTTAAGTCATTTCTATTAAACTAATCATACTTTTTATATTTTTAACGTTAAGTTCACATTATTTTACATCTAAAACACGTGTTTACAATACATTTGGGTGAATACAAAAAATAGAAAAAAAATTTGGTAAAAAATGGTGATAATTCCGCTAAATATCGTTTAAAGTCATTTCTATTGAACTAATCAAACTTTTTATATTTTTATCGTTAAGATCACATTATTTTACATCTAAAACACGTATTTACAATACATTTGGGTGAATACAAAAAATAGAAAAAAAATTTGGGAAAAAATTTGGTAAAAAATGGTGATAATTCCGCTAAATATCGTTTAAAGTCATTTGTATTGAACTAATCATACTTTTTATATTTTTATCGTTAAGTTCACATAATTTTACATCTAAAACACGTCTTTACAATACATTTGGATGAATATAAAAGGTCGTAAAAAAATTTTGAAATACAGGTGATGAATCCGCTAAATATCGTCTTTAGTCATTTCTATTAAACTAATCATACTTTTTATATTTTTAACGTTAAGTTCACATTATTTTACATCTAAAACACGTGTTTACAATACATTTGGGTGAATACAAAAAATAGAAAAAAAATTTGGTAAAAAATGGTGATAATTCCGCTAAATATCGTTTAAAGTCATTTGTATTGAACTAATCAAACTTTTTATATTTTTATCGTTAAGATCACATTATTTTACATCTAAAACACGTATTTACAATACATTTGGGTGAATACAAAAAATAGAAAAAAAATTTGGGAAAAAATTTGGTAAAAAATGGTGATAATTCCGCTAAATATCGTTTAAAGTCATTTGTATTGAACTAATCATACTTTTTATATTTTTATCGTTAAGTTCACATTATTTTACATCTAAAACACGTATTTACAATACATTTGGGTGAATACAAAAAATAGAAAAAAAATTTGGGAAAAAATTTGGTAAAAAATGGTGATAATTCCGCTAAATATCGTTTAAAGTCATTTGTATTGAACTAATCATACTTTTTATATTTTTATCGTTAAGTTCACATAATTTTATATCTAAAACACGTCTTTACAATACATTTGGATGAAAATAAAAGGTCGTAAAAAAATTTTGAAATACAGGTGATGAATCCGCTAAATATCGTCTTAAGTCATTTCTATTAAACTAATCATACTTTTTATATTTTTAACGTTAAGTTCACATTATTTTACATCTAAAACACGTGTTTACAATACATTTGGGTGAATACAAAAAATAGAAAAAAAATTTGGTAAAAAATGGTGATAATTCCGCTAAATATCGTTTAAAGTCATTTGTATTGAACTAATCAAACTTTTTATATTTTTATCGTTAAGATCACATTATTTTACATCTAAAACACGTATTTACAATACATTTGGGTGAATACAAAAAATAGAAAAAAAATTTGGGAAAAAATTTGGTAAAAAATGGTGATAATTCCGCTAAATATCGTTTAAAGTCATTTGTATTGAACTAATCATACTTTTTATATTTTTATCGTTAAGTTCACATTATTTTACATCTAAAACACGTATTTACAATACATTTGGGTGAATACAAAAAATAGAAAAAAAATTTTGGAAAAAATTTGGTAAAAAATGGTGATAATTCCGCTAAATATCGTTTAAAGTCATTTGTATTGAACTAATCATACTTTTTATATTTTTATCGTTAAGTTCACATTATTTTACATCTAAAACACGTCTTTACAATACATTTGGGTGAATATAAAAGGTCGTAAAAAAACTTTGAAATACAGGTGATGAATCCGCTAAATATCGTCTTAAGTCATTTCTATTAAACTAATCATCCTTTTTATATTTTTATCGTTAAGTTCACATTATTTTACATCTAAAACACGTATTTACAATACATTTGGGTGAATACAAAAAATAGAAAAAAAATTTTGGAAAAAATTTGGTAAAAAATGGTGATAATTCCGCTAAGTATCGTTTAAAGTCATTTGTATTGAACTAATCATACTTTTTATATTTTTATCGTTAAGTTCACATTATTTTACATCTAAAACACGTATTTACAATACATTTGGGTGAATACAAAAAATAGATAAAAAATTTGGGAAAAAATTTGGTAAAAAATGGTGATAATTCCGCTAAATATCGTTTAAAGTCATTTGTATTGAACTAATCATACTTTTTATATTTTTATCGTTAAGTTCACATTATTTTACATCTAAAACAAGTATTTACAATACATTTGGGTGAATACAAAAAATAGAAAAAAAATTTGGGAAAAAATGGTGATAATTCCGCTAAATATCGTTTAAAGTCATTTGTATTGAACTAATCATACTTTTTATATTTTTATCGTTAAGTTCACATAATTTTACATCTAAAACACGTCTTTACAATACATTTGGGTGAATATAAATGGTCGTAAAAAAATTTTGAAATACAGGTGATGAATCCGCTAAATATCGTCTTAAGTCATTTCTATTAAACTAATCATACTTTTTATATTTTTAACGTTAAGTTCACATTATTTTACATCTAAAACACGTGTTTACAATACATTTGGGTGAATACAAAAAATAGAAAAAAAATTTGGTAAAAAATGGTGATAATTCCGCTAAATATCGTTTAAAGTCATTTGTATTGAACTAATCATACTTTTTATATTTTTATCGTTAAGTTCACATTATTTTACATCTAAAACACGTATTTACAATACATTTGGGTGAATACAAAAAATAGAAAAAAAATTTGGGAAAAAATTTGGTAAAAAATGGTGATAATTCCGCTAAATATCGTTTAAAGTCATTTGTATTGAACTAATCATACTTTTTATATTTTTATCGTTAAGTTCACATTATTTTACATCTAAAACACGTCTTTACAATACATTTGGGTGAATATAAAAGGTCGTAAAAAAACTTTGAAATACAGGTGATGAATCCGCTAAATATCGTCTTAAGTCATTTCTATTAAACTAATCATACTTTTTATATTTTTATCGTTAAGTTCACATTATTTTACATCTAAAACACGTATTTACAATACATTTGGGTGAATACAAAAAATAGAAAAAAAATTTTGGAAAAAATTTGGTAAAAAATGGTGATAATTCCGCTAAATATCGTTTAAAGTCATTTCTATTAAACTAATCATACTTTTTATATTTTTATCGTTAAGTTCACATTATTTTACATCTAAAACAAGTATTTACAATACATTTGGGTGAATACAAAAAATAGAAAAAAAATTTGGGAAAAAATGGTGATAATTCCGCTAAATATCGTTTAAAGTCATTTGCATTGAACTAATCATACTTTTTATATTTTTATCGTTAAGTTCACATAATTTTACATCTAAAACACGTCTTTACAATACATTTGGGTGAATATAAAAGGTCGTAAAAAAATTTTGAAATACAGGTTATGAATCCGCTAAATATCGTCTTAAGTCATTTCTATTAAACTAATCATACTTTTTATATTTTTAACGTTAAGTTCACATTATTTTACATCTAAAACACGTGTTTACAATACATTTGGGTGAATACAAAAAATAGAAAAAAAATTTGGTAAAAAATGGTGATAATTCCGCTAAATATCGTTTAAAGTCATTTGTATTGAACTAATCATACTTTTTATATTTTTATCGTTAAGTTCACATTATTTTACATCTAAAACACGTATTTACAATACATTTGGGTGAATACAAAAAATAGAAAAAAAATTTGGGAAAAAATTTGGTAAAAAATGGTGATAATTCCGCTAAATATCGTTTAAAGTCATTTGTATTGAACTAATCATACTTTTTATATTTTTATCGTTAAGATCACATTATTTTACATCTAAAACACGTATTTACAATACATTTGGATGAATACAAAAAATAGAAAAAAAATTTGGGAAAAAATTTGGTAAAAAATGGTGATAATTCCGCTAAATATTCGTTTAAAGTCATTTGTATTGAACTAATCATACTTTTTATATTTTTATCGTTAAGTTCACATTATTTTACATCTAAAACACGTATTTACAATACATTTGGGTGAATACAAAAAATAGAAAAAAAATTTTGGAAAAAATTTGGTAAAAAATGGTGATAATTCCGCTAAATATCGTTTAAAGTCATTTGTATTGAACTAATCCTACTTTTTATATTTTTATCGTTAAGTTCACATTATTTTACATCTAAAACACGTCTTTACAATACATTTGGGTGAATATAAAAGGTCGTAAAAAAATTTTGAAATACAGGTGATGAATCCGCTAAATATCGTCTTAAGTCATTTCTATTAAACTAATCATACTTTTTATATTTTTAACGTTAAGTTCACATTATTTTACATCTAAAACACGTGTTTACAATACATTTGGGTGAATACAAAAAATAGAAAAAAAATTTGGTAAAAAATGGTGATAATTCCGCTAAATATCGTTTAAAGTCATTTGTATTGAACTAATCATACTTTTTATATTTTTATCGTTAAGTTCACATTATTTTACATCTAAAACACGTATTTACAATACATTTGGGTGAATACAAAAAATAGAAAAAAAATTTTGGAAAAAATTTGGTAAAAAATGGTGATAATTCCGCTAAATATCGTTTAAAGTCATTTGTATTGAACTAATCATACTTTTTATATTTTTATCGTTAAGTTCACATTATTTTACATCTAAAACACGTATTTACAATACATTTGGGTGAATACAAAAAATAGAAAAAAAATTTGGGAAAAAATTTGGTAAAAAATGGTGATAATTCCGCTAAATATCGTTTAAAGTCATTTGTATTGAACTAATCATACTTTTTATATTTTTATCGTTAAGTTCACATAATTTTACATCTAAAACACGTCTTTACAATACATTTGGATGAATATAAAAGGTCGTAAAAAAATTTTGAAATACAGGTGATGAATCCGCTAAATATCGTCTTAAGTCATTTCTATTAAACTAATCATACTTTTTATATTTTTAACGTTAAGTTCACATTATTTTACATCTAAAACACGTGTTTACAATACATTTGGGTGAATACAAAAAATAGAAAAAAAATTTGGTAAAAAATGGTGATAATTCCGCTAAATATCGTTTAAAGTCATTTCTATTGAACTAATCAAACTTTTTATATTTTTATCGTTAAGATCACATTATTTTACATCTAAAACACGTATTTACAATACATTTGGGTGAATACAAAAAATAGAAAAAAAATTTGGGAAAAAATTTGGTAAAAAATGGTGATAATTCCGCTAAATATCGTTTAAAGTCATTTGTATTGAACTAATCATACTTTTTATATTTTTATCGTTAAGTTCACATAATTTTACATCTAAAACACGTCTTTACAATACATTTGGATGAATATAAAAGGTCGTAAAAAAATTTTGAAATACAGGTGATGAATCCGCTAAATATCGTCTTTAGTCATTTCTATTAAACTAATCATACTTTTTATATTTTTAACGTTAAGTTCACATTATTTTACATCTAAAACACGTGTTTACAATACATTTGGGTGAATACAAAAAATAGAAAAAAAATTTGGTAAAAAATGGTGATAATTCCGCTAAATATCGTTTAAAGTCATTTGTATTGAACTAATCAAACTTTTTATATTTTTATCGTTAAGATCACATTATTTTACATCTAAAACACGTATTTACAATACATTTGGGTGAAAATAAAAGGTCGTAAAAAAATTTTGAAATACAGGTGATGAATCCGCTAAATATCGTCTTAAGTCATTTCTATTAAACTAATCATACTTTTTATATTTTTAACGTTAAGTTCACATTATTTTACATCTAAAACACGTGTTTACAATACATTTGGGTGAATACAAAAAATAGAAAAAAAATTTGGTAAAAAATGGTGATAATTCCGCTAAATATCGTTTAAAGTCATTTGTATTGAACTAATCAAACTTTTTATATTTTTATCGTTAAGATCACATTATTTTACATCTAAAACACGTATTTACAATACATTTGGGTGAATACAAAAAATAGAAAAAAAATTTGGGAATAAATTTGGTAAAAAATGGTGATAATTCCGCTAAATATCGTTTAAAGTCATTTGTATTGAACTAATCATACTTTTTATATTTTTATCGTTAAGTTCACATAATTTTACATCTAAAACACGTCTTTACAATACATTTGGATGAATATAAAAGGTCGTAAAAAAATTTTGAAATACAGGTGATGAATCCGCTAAATATCGTCTTTAGTCATTTCTATTAAACTAATCATACTTTTTATATTTTTAACGTTAAGTTCACATTATTTTACATCTAAAACACGTGTTTACAATACATTTGGGTGAATACAAAAAATAGAAAAAAAATTTGGTAAAAAATGGTGATAATTCCGCTAAATATCGTTTAAAGTCATTTGTATTGAACTAATCAAACTTTTTATATTTTTATCGTTAAGATCACATTATTTTACATCTAAAACACATATTTACAATACATTTGGGTGAATACAAAAAATAGAAAAAAAATTTGGGAAAAAATTTGGTAAAAAATGGTGATAATTCCGCTAAATATCGTTTAAAGTCATTTGTATTGAACTAATCATACTTTTTATATTTTTATCGTTAAGTTCACATTATTTTACATCTAAAACACGTATTTAAAATACATTTGGGTGAATACAAAAAATAGAAAAAAAATTTGGGAAAAAATTTGGTAAAAAATGGTGATAATTCCGCTAAATATCGTTTAAAGTCATTTGTATTGAACTAATCATACTTTTTATATTTTTATCGTTAAGTTCACATAATTTTACATCTAAAACACGTCTTTACAATACATTTGGATGAAAATCAAAGGTCGTAAAAAAATTTTGAAATACAGGTGATGAATCCGCTAAATATCGTCTTAAGTCATTTCTATTAAACTAATCATACTTTTTATATTTTTAACGTTAAGTTCACATTATTTTACATCTAAAACACGTGTTTACAATACATTTGGGTGAATACAAAAAATAGAAAAAAAATTTGGTAAAAAATGGTGATAATTCCGCTAAATATCGTTTAAAGTCATTTGTATTGAACTAATCAAACTTTTTATATTTTTATCGTTAAGATCACATTATTTTACATCTAAAACACGTATTTACAATACATTTGGGTGAATACAAAAAATAGAAAAAAAATTTGGGAAAAAATTTGGTAAAAAATGGTGATAATTCCGCTAAATATCGTTTAAAGTCATTTTTATTGAACTAATCATACTTTTTATATTTTTATCGTTAAGTTCACATTATTTTACATCTAAAACACGTATTTACAATACATTTGGGTGAATACAAAAAATAGAAAAAAAATTTTGGAAAAAATTTGGTAAAAAATGGTGATAATTCCGCTAAATATCGTTTAAAGTCATTTGTATTGAACTAATCATACTTTTTATATTTTTATCGTTAAGTTCACATTATTTTACATCTAAAACACGTATTTACAATACATTTGGGTGAATACAAAAAATAGAAAAAAAATTTGGGAAAAAATTTGGTAAAAAATGGTGATAATTCCGCTAAATATCGTTTAAAGTCATTTGTATTGAACTAATCATACTTTTTATATTTTTATCGTTAAGTTCACATAATTTTACATCTAAAACACGTCTTTACAATACATTTGGATGAATATAAAAGGTCGTAAAAAAATTTTGAAATACAGGTGATGAATCCGCTAAATATCGTCTTAAGTCATTTCTATTAAACTAATCATACTTTTTATATTTTTAAC
This sequence comes from Diuraphis noxia, assembly GCF_037042655.1. Classification (NCBI taxonomy): domain Eukaryota; kingdom Metazoa; phylum Arthropoda; class Insecta; order Hemiptera; family Aphididae; genus Diuraphis; species Diuraphis noxia. The sequence goes on along the minus strand of NW_028301713.1, from coordinate 2,960,195 downwards.
GTTAAGTTCACATTATTTTACATCTAAAACACGTGTTTACAATACATTTGGGTGAATACAAAAAATAGAAAAAAAATTTGGTAAAAAATGGTGATAATTCCGCTAAATATCGTTTAAAGTCATTTCTATTGAACTAATCAAACTTTTTATATTTTTATCGTTAAGATCACATTATTTTACATCTAAAACACGTATTTACAATACATTTGGGTGAATACAAAAAATAGAAAAAAAATTTGGGAAAAAATTTGGTAAAAAATGGTGATAATTCCGCTAAATATCGTTTAAAGTCATTTGTATTGAACTAATCATACTTTTTATATTTTTATCGTTAAGTTCACATAATTTTACATCTAAAACACGTCTTTACAATACATTTGGATGAATATAAAAGGTCGTAAAAAAATTTTGAAATACAGGTGATGAATCCGCTAAATATCGTCTTTAGTCATTTCTATTAAACTAATCATACTTTTTATATTTTTAACGTTAAGTTCACATTATTTTACATCTAAAACACGTGTTTACAATACATTTGGGTGAATACAAAAAATAGAAAAAAAATTTGGTAAAAAATGGTGATAATTCCGCTAAATATCGTTTAAAGTCATTTGTATTGAACTAATCAAACTTTTTATATTTTTATCGTTAAGATCACATTATTTTACATCTAAAACACGTATTTACAATACATTTGGGTGAATACAAAAAATAGAAAAAAAATTTGGGAAAAAATTTGGTAAAAAATGGTGATAATTCCGCTAAATATCGTTTAAAGTCATTTGTATTGAACTAATCATACTTTTTATATTTTTATCGTTAAGTTCACATTATTTTACATCTAAAACACGTATTTACAATACATTTGGGTGAATACAAAAAATAGAAAAAAAATTTGGGAAAAAATTTGGTAAAAAATGGTGATAATTCCGCTAAATATCGTTTAAAGTCATTTGTATTGAACTAATCATACTTTTTATATTTTTATCGTTAAGTTCACATAATTTTATATCTAAAACACGTCTTTACAATACATTTGGATGAAAATAAAAGGTCGTAAAAAAATTTTGAAATACAGGTGATGAATCCGCTAAATATCGTCTTAAGTCATTTCTATTAAACTAATCATACTTTTTATATTTTTAACGTTAAGTTCACATTATTTTACATCTAAAACACGTGTTTACAATACATTTGGGTGAATACAAAAAATAGAAAAAAAATTTGGTAAAAAATGGTGATAATTCCGCTAAATATCGTTTAAAGTCATTTGTATTGAACTAATCAAACTTTTTATATTTTTATCGTTAAGATCACATTATTTTACATCTAAAACACGTATTTACAATACATTTGGGTGAATACAAAAAATAGAAAAAAAATTTGGGAAAAAATTTGGTAAAAAATGGTGATAATTCCGCTAAATATCGTTTAAAGTCATTTGTATTGAACTAATCATACTTTTTATATTTTTATCGTTAAGTTCACATTATTTTACATCTAAAACACGTATTTACAATACATTTGGGTGAATACAAAAAATAGAAAAAAAATTTTGGAAAAAATTTGGTAAAAAATGGTGATAATTCCGCTAAATATCGTTTAAAGTCATTTGTATTGAACTAATCATACTTTTTATATTTTTATCGTTAAGTTCACATAATTTTACATCTAAAACACGTCTTTACAATACATTTGGATGAATATAAAAGGTCGTAAAAAAATTTTGAAATACAGGTGATGAATCCGCTAAATATCGTCTTAAGTCATTTCTATTAAACTAATCATACTTTTTATATTTTTAACGTTAAGTTCACATTATTTTACATCTAAAACACGTGTTTACAATACATTTGGGTGAATACAAAAAATAGAAAAAAAATTTGGTAAAAAATGGTGATAATTCCGCTAAATATCGTTTAAAGTCATTTCTATTGAACTAATCAAACTTTTTATATTTTTATCGTTAAGATCACATTATTTTACATCTAAAACACGTATTTACAATACATTTGGGTGAATACAAAAAATAGAAAAAAAATTTGGGAAAAAATTTGGTAAAAAATGGTGATAATTCCGCTAAATATCGTTTAAAGTCATTTGTATTGAACTAATCATACTTTTTATATTTTTATCGTTAAGTTCACATAATTTTACATCTAAAACACGTCTTTACAATACATTTGGATGAATATAAAAGGTCGTAAAAAAATTTTGAAATACAGGTGATGAATCCGCTAAATATCGTCTTTAGTCATTTCTATTAAACTAATCATACTTTTTATATTTTTAACGTTAAGTTCACATTATTTTACATCTAAAACACGTGTTTACAATACATTTGGGTGAATACAAAAAATAGAAAAAAAGTTTGGTAAAAAATGGTGATAATTCCGCTAAATATCGTTTAAAGTCATTTGTATTGAACTAATCAAACTTTTTATATTTTTATCGTTAAGATCACATTATTTTACATCTAAAACACGTATTTACAATACATTTGGGTGAATACAAAAAATAGAAAAAAAATTTGGGAAAAAATTTGGTAAAAAATGGTGATAATTCCGCTAAATATCGTTTAAAGTCATTTGTATTGAACTAATCATACTTTTTATATTTTTATCGTTAAGTTCACATTATTTTACATCTAAAACACGTATTTACAATACATTTGGGTGAATACAAAAAATAGAAAAAAAATTTGGGAAAAAATTTGGTAAAAAATGGTGATAATTCCGCTAAATATCGTTTAAAGTCATTTGTATTGAACTAATCATACTTTTTATATTTTTATCGTTAAGTTCACATAATTTTATATCTAAAACACGTCTTTACAATACATTTGGATGAAAATAAAAGGTCGTAAAAAAATTTTGAAATACAGGTGATGAATCCGCTAAATATCGTCTTAAGTCATTTCTATTAAACTAATCATACTTTTTATATTTTTAACGTTAAGTTCACATTATTTTACATCTAAAACACGTGTTTACAATACATTTGGGTGAATACAAAAAATAGAAAAAAAATTTGGTAAAAAATGGTGATAATTCCGCTAAATATCGTTTAAAGTCATTTGTATTGAACTAATCAAACTTTTTATATTTTTATCGTTAAGATCACATTATTTTACATCTAAAACACGTATTTACAATACATTTGGGTGAATACAAAAAATAGAAAAAAAATTTGGGAAAAAATTTGGTAAAAAATGGTGATAATTCCGCTAAATATCGTTTAAAGTCATTTGTATTGAACTAATCATACTTTTTATATTTTTATCGTTAAGTTCACATTATTTTACATCTAAAACACGTATTTACAATACATTTGGGTGAATACAAAAAATAGAAAAAAAATTTTGGAAAAAATTTGGTAAAAAATGGTGATAATTCCGCTAAATATCGTTTAAAGTCATTTGTATTGAACTAATCATACTTTTTATATTTTTATCGTTAAGTTCACATTATTTTACATCTAAAACACGTATTTACAATACATTTGGGTGAATACAAAAAATAGAAAAAAAATTTGGGAAAAAATTTGGTAAAAAATGGTGATAATTCCGCTAAATATCGTTTAAAGTCATTTGTATTGAACTAATCATACTTTTTATATTTTTATCGTTAAGTTCACATAATTTTACATCTAAAACACGTCTTTACAATACATTTGGATGAATATAAAAGGTCGTAAAAAAATTTTGAAATACAGGTGATGAATCCGCTAAATATCGTCTTAAGTCATTTCTATTAAACTAATCATACTTTTTATATTTTTAACGTTAAGTTCACATTATTTTACATCTAAAACACGTGTTTACAATACATTTGGGTGAATACAAAAAATAGAAAAAAAATTTGGTAAAAAATGGTGATAATTCCGCTAAATATCGTTTAAAGTCATTTCTATTGAACTAATCAAACTTTTTATATTTTTATCGTTAAGATCACATTATTTTACATCTAAAACACGTATTTACAATACATTTGGGTGAATACAAAAAATAGAAAAAAAATTTGGGAAAAAATTTGGTAAAAAATGGTGATAATTCCGCTAAATATCGTTTAAAGTCATTTGTATTGAACTAATCATACTTTTTATATTTTTATCGTTAAGTTCACATAATTTTACATCTAAAACACGTCTTTACAATACATTTGGATGAATATAAAAGGTCGTAAAAAAATTTTGAAATACAGGTGATGAATCCGCTAAATATCGTCTTTAGTCATTTCTATTAAACTAATCATACTTTTTATATTTTTAACGTTAAGTTCACATTATTTTACATCTAAAACACGTGTTTACAATACATTTGGGTGAATACAAAAAATAGAAAAAAAATTTGGTAAAAAATGGTGATAATTCCGCTAAATATCGTTTAAAGTCATTTGTATTGAACTAATCAAACTTTTTATATTTTTATCGTTAAGATCACATTATTTTACATCTAAAACACGTATTTACAATACATTTGGGTGAATACAAAAAATAGAAAAAAAATTTGGGAAAAAATTTGGTAAAAAATGGTGATAATTCCGCTAAATATCGTTTAAAGTCATTTGTATTGAACTAATCATACTTTTTATATTTTTATCGTTAAGTTCACATTATTTTACATCTAAAACACGTATTTACAATACATTTGGGTGAATACAAAAAATAGAAAAAAAATTTGGGAAAAAATTTGGTAAAAAATGGTGATAATTCCGCTAAATATCGTTTAAAGTCATTTGTATTGAACTAATCATACTTTTTATATTTTTATCGTTAAGTTCACATAATTTTATATCTAAAACACGTCTTTACAATACATTTGGATGAAAATAAAAGGTCGTAAAAAAATTTTGAAATACAGGTGATGAATCCGCTAAATATCGTCTTAAGTCATTTCTATTAAACTAATCATACTTTTTATATTTTTAACGTTAAGTTCACATTATTTTACATCTAAAACACGTGTTTACAATACATTTGGGTGAATACAAAAAATAGAAAAAAAATTTGGTAAAAAATGGTGATAATTCCGCTAAATATCGTTTAAAGTCATTTGTATTAAACTAATCAAACTTTTTATATTTTTATCGTTAAGATCACATTATTTTACATCTAAAACACGTATTTACAATACATTTGGGTGAATACAAAAAATAGAAAAAAAATTTGGGAAAAAATTTGGTAAAAAATGGTGATAATTCCGCTAAATATCGTTTAAAGTCATTTGTATTGAACTAATCATACTTTTTATATTTTTATCGTTAAGTTCACATTATTTTACATCTAAAACACGTATTTACAATACATTTGGGTGAATACAAAAAATAGAAAAAAAATTTTGGAAAAAATTTGGTAAAAAATGGTGATAATTCCGCTAAATATCGTTTAAAGTCATTTGTATTGAACTAATCATACTTTTTATATTTTTATCGTTAAGTTCACATTATTTTACATCTAAAACACGTCTTTACAATACATTTGGGTGAATATAAAAGGTCGTAAAAAAACTTTGAAATACAGGTGATGAATCCGCTAAATATCGTCTTAAGTCATTTCTATTAAACTAATCATACTTTTTATATTTTTATCGTTAAGTTCACATTATTTTACATCTAAAACACGTATTTACAATACATTTGGGTGAATACAAAAAATAGAAAAAAAATTTTGGAAAAAATTTGGTAAAAAATGGTGATAATTCCGCTAAGTATCGTTTAAAGTCATTTGTATTGAACTAATCATACTTTTTATATTTTTATCGTTAAGTTCACATTATTTTACATCTAAAACACGTATTTACAATACATTTGGGTGAATACAAAAAATAGATAAAAAATTTGGGAAAAAATTTGGTAAAAAATGGTGATAATTCCGCTAAATATCGTTTAAAGTCATTTGTATTGAACTAATCATACTTTTTATATTTTTATCGTTAAGTTCACATTATTTTACATCTAAAACAAGTATTTACAATACATTTGGGTGAATACAAAAAATAGAAAAAAAATTTGGGAAAAAATGGTGATAATTCCGCTAAATATCGTTTAAAGTCATTTGTATTGAACTAATCATACTTTTTATATTTTTATCGTTAAGTTCACATAATTTTACATCTAAAACACGTCTTTACAATACATTTGGGTGAATATAAATGGTCGTAAAAAAATTTTGAAATACAGGTTATGAATCCGCTAAATATCGTCTTAAGTCATTTCTATTAAACTAATCATACTTTTTATATTTTTAACGTTAAGTTCACATTATTTTACATCTAAAACACGTGTTTACAATACATTTGGGTGAATACAAAAAATAGAAAAAAAATTTGGTAAAAAATGGTGATAATTCCGCTAAATATCGTTTAAAGTCATTTGTATTGAACTAATCATACTTTTTATATTTTTATCGTTAAGTTCACATTATTTTACATCTAAAACACGTATTTACAATACATTTGGGTGAATACAAAAAATAGAAAAAAAATTTGGGAAAAAATTTGGTAAAAAATGGTGATAATTCCGCTAAATATCGTTTAAAGTCATTTGTATTGAACTAATCATACTTTTTATATTTTTATCGTTAAGTTCACATTATTTTACATCTAAAACACGTATTTACAATACATTTGGGTGAATACAAAAAATAGAAAAAAAATTTGGGAAAAAATTTGGTAAAAAATGGTGATAATTCCGCTAAATATCGTTTAAAGTCATTTGTATTGAACTAATCATACTTTTTATATTTTTATCGTTAAGTTCACATAATTTTATATCTAAAACACGTCTTTACAATACATTTGGATGAAAATAAAAGGTCGTAAAAAAATTTTGAAATACAGGTGATGAATCCGCTAAATATCGTCTTAAGTCATTTCTATTAAACTAATCATACTTTTTATATTTTTAACGTTAAGTTCACATTATTTTACATCTAAAACACGTGTTTACAATACATTTGGGTGAATACAAAAAATAGAAAAAAAATTTGGTAAAAAATGGTGATAATTCCGCTAAATATCGTTTAAAGTCATTTGTATTGAACTAATCAAACTTTTTATATTTTTATCGTTAAGATCACATTATTTTACATCTAAAACACGTATTTACAATACATTTGGGTGAATACAAAAAATAGAAAAAAAATTTGGGAAAAAATTTGGTAAAAAATGGTGATAATTCCGCTAAATATCGTTTAAAGTCATTTGTATTGAACTAATCATACTTTTTATATTTTTATCGTTAAGTTCACATTATTTTACATCTAAAACACGTATTTACAATACATTTGGGTGAATACAAAAAATAGAAAAAAAATTTGGGAAAAAATTTGGTAAAAAATGGTGATAATTCCGCTAAATATCGTTTAAAGTCATTTGTATTGAACTAATCATACTTTTTATATTTTTATCGTTAAGTTCACATAATTTTACATCTAAAACACGTCTTTACAATACATTTGGATGAAAATAAAAGGTCGTAAAAAAATTTTGAAATACAGGTGATGAATCCGCTAAATATCGTCTTAAGTCATTTCTATTAAACTAATCATACTTTTTATATTTTTAACGTTAAGTTCACATTATTTTACATCTAAAACACGTGTTTACAATACATTTGGGTGAATACAAAAAATAGAAAAAAAATTTGGTAAAAAATGGTGATAATTCCGCTAAATATCGTTTAAAGTCATTTGTATTGAACTAATCAAACTTTTTATATTTTTATCGTTAAGATCACATTATTTTACATCTAAAACACGTATTTACAATACATTTGGGTGAATACAAAAAATAGAAAAAAAATTTGGGAAAAAATTTGGTAAAAAATGGTGATAATTCCGCTAAATATCGTTTAAAGTCATTTGTATTGAACTAATCATACTTTTTATATTTTTATCGTTAAGTTCACATAATTTTACATCTAAAACACGTCTTTACAATACATTTGGATGAATATAAAAGGTCGTAAAAAAATTTTGAAATACAGGTGATGAATCCGCTAAATATCGTCTTTAGTCATTTCTATTAAACTAATCATACTTTTTATATTTTTAACGTTAAGTTCACATTATTTTACATCTAAAACACGTGTTTACAATACATTTGGGTGAATACAAAAAATAGAAAAAAAATTTGGTAAAAAATGGTGATAATTCCGCTAAATATCGTTTAAAGTCATTTGTATTGAACTAATCAAACTTTTTATATTTTTATCGTTAAGATCACATTATTTTACATCTAAAACACGTATTTACAATACATTTGGGTGAATACAAAAAATAGAAAAAAAATTTGGGAAAAAATTTGGTAAAAAATGGTGATAATTCCGCTAAATATCGTTTAAAGTCATTTGTATTGAACTAATCATACTTTTTATATTTTTATCGTTAAGTTCACATTATTTTACATCTAAAACACGTATTTAAAATACATTTGGGTGAATACAAAAAATAGAAAAAAAATTTGGGAAAAAATTTGGTAAAAAATGGTGATAATTCCGCTAAATATCGTTTAAAGTCATTTGTATTGAACTAATCATACTTTTTATATTTTTATCGTTAAGTTCACATAATTTTACATCTAAAACACGTCTTTACAATACATTTGGATGAAAATAAAAGGTCGTAAAAAAATTTTGAAATACAGGTGATGAATCCGCTAAATATCGTCTTAAGTCATTTCTATTAAACTAATCATACTTTTTATATTTTTAACGTTAAGTTCACATTATTTTACATCTAAAACACGTGTTTACAATACATTTGGGTGAATACAAAAAATAGAAAAAAAATTTGGTAAAAAATGGTGATAATTCCGCTAAATATCGTTTAAAGTCATTTGTATTGAACTAATCAAACTTTTTATATTTTTATCGTTAAGATCACATTATTTTACATCTAAAACACGTATTTACAATACATTTGGGTGAATACAAAAAATAGAAAAAAAATTTGGGAAAAAATTTGGTAAAAAATGGTGATAATTCCGCTAAATATCGTTTAAAGTCATTTGTATTGAACTAATCATACTTTTTATATTTTTATCGTTAAGTTCACATTATTTTACATCTAAAACACGTATTTAAAATACATTTGGGTGAATACAAAAAATAGAAAAAAAATTTGGGAAAAAATTGGGTAAAAAATGGTGATAATTCCGCTAAATATCGTTTACAGTCATTTGTATTGAACTAATCATACTTTTTATATTTTTATCGTTAAGTTCACATTATTTTACATCTAAAACACGTATTTACAATACATTTGGGTGAATACAAAAAATAGATAAAAAATTTGGGAAAAAATTGGGTAAAAAATGGTGATAATTCCGCTAAATATCGTTTAAAGTCATTTGTATTGAACTAATCATACTTTTTATATTTTTATCGTTAAGTTCACATAATTTTATATCTAAAACACGTCTTTACAATACATTTGGATGAAAATAAAAGGTCGTAAAAAAATTTTGAAATACAGGTGATGAATCCGCTAAATATCGTCTTAAGTCATTTCTATTAAACTAATCATACTTTTTATATTTTTAACGTTAAGTTCACATTATTTTACATCTAAAACACGTGTTTACAATACATTTGGGTGAATACAAAAAATAGAAAAAAAATTTGGTAAAAAATGGTGATAATTCCGCTAAATATCGTTTAAAGTCATTTGTATTGAACTAATCAAACTTTTTATATTTTTATCGTTAAGATCACATTATTTTACATCTAAAACACGTATTTACAATACATTTGGGTGAATACAAAAAATAGAAAAAAAATTTGGGAAAAAATTTGGTAAAAAATGGTGATAATTCCGCTAAATATCGTTTAAAGTCATTTGTATTGAACTAATCATACTTTTTATATTTTTATCGTTAAGTTCACATTATTTTACATCTAAAACACGTATTTACAATACATTTGGGTGAATACAAAAAATAGAAAAAAAATTTGGGAAAAAATTTGGTAAAAAATGGTGATAATTCCGCTAAATATCGTTTAAAGTCATTTGTATTGAACTAATCATACTTTTTATATTTTTATCGTTAAGTTCACATAATTTTACATCTAAAACACGTCTTTACAATACATTTGGATGAAAATAAAAGGTCGTAAAAAAATTTTGAAATACAGGTGATGAATCCGCTAAATATCGTCTTAAGTCATTTCTATTAAACTAATCATACTTTTTATATTTTTAACGTTAAGTTCACATTATTTTACATCTAAAACACGTGTTTACAATACATTTGGGTGAATACAAAAAATAGAAAAAAAATTTGGTAAAAAATGGTGATAATTCCGCTAAATATCGTTTAAAGTCATTTGTATTGAACTAATCAAACTTTTTATATTTTTATCGTTAAGATCACATTATTTTACATCTAAAACACGTATTTACAATACATTTGGGTGAATACAAAAAATAGAAAAAAAATTTGGGAAAAAATTTGGTAAAAAATGGTGATAATTCCGCTAAATATCGTTTAAAGTCATTTGTATTGAACTAATCATACTTTTTATATTTTTATCGTTAAGTTCACATAATTTTACATCTAAAACACGTCTTTACAATACATTTGGATGAATATAAAAGGTCGTAAAAAAATTTTGAAATACAGGTGATGAATCCGCTAAATATCGTCTTTAGTCATTTCTATTAAACTAATCATACTTTTTATATTTTTAACGTTAAGTTCACATTATTTTACATCTAAAACACGTGTTTACAATACATTTGGGTGAATACAAAAAATAGAAAAAAAATTTGGTAAAAAATGGTGATAATTCCGCTAAATATCGTTTAAAGTCATTTGTATTGAACTAATCAAACTTTTTATATTTTTATCGTTAAGATCACATTATTTTACATCTAAAACACGTATTTACAATACATTTGGGTGAATACAAAAAATAGAAAAAAAATTTGGGAAAAAATTTGGTAAAAAATGGTGATAATTCCGCTAAATATCGTTTAAAGTCATTTGTATTGAACTAATCATACTTTTTATATTTTTATCGTTAAGTTCACATTATTTTACATCTAAAACACGTATTTAAAATACATTTGGGTGAATACAAAAAATAGAAAAAAAATTTGGGAAAAAATTTGGTAAAAAATGGTGATAATTCCGCTAAATATCGTTTAAAGTCATTTGTATTGAACTAATCATACTTTTTATATTTTTATCGTTAAGTTCACATAATTTTACATCTAAAACACGTCTTTACAATACATTTGGATGAAAATAAAAGGTCGTAAAAAAATTTTGAAATACAGGTGATGAATCCGCTAAATATCGTCTTAAGTCATTTCTATTAAACTAATCATACTTTTTATATTTTTAACGTTAAGTTCACATTATTTTACATCTAAAACACGTGTTTACAATACATTTGGGTGAATACAAAAAATAGAAAAAAAATTTGGTAAAAAATGGTGATAATTCCGCTAAATATCGTTTAAAGTCATTTGTATTGAACTAATCAAACTTTTTATATTTTTATCGTTAAGATCACATTATTTTACATCTAAAACACGTATTTACAATACATTTGGGTGAATACAAAAAATAGAAAAAAAATTTGGGAAAAAATTTGGTAAAAAATGGTGATAATTCCGCTAAATATCGTTTAAAGTCATTTGTATTGAACTAATCATACTTTTTATATTTTTATCGTTAAGTTCACATTATTTTACATCTAAAACACGTATTTACAATACATTTGGGTGAATACAAAAAATAGAAAAAAAATTTTGGAAAAAATTTGGTAAAAAATGGTGATAATTCCGCTAAATATCGTTTAAAGTCATTTGTATTGAACTAATCATACTTTTTATATTTTTATCGTTAAGTTCACATTATTTTACATCTAAAACACGTATTTACAATACATTTGGGTGAATACAAAAAATAGAAAAAAAATTTGGGAAAAAATTTGGTAAAAAATGGTGATAATTCCGCTAAATATCGTTTAAAGTCATTTGTATTGAACTAATCATACTTTTTATATTTTTATCGTTAAGTTCACATAATTTTACATCTAAAACACGTCTTTACAATACATTTGGATGAATATAAAAGGTCGTAAAAAAATTTTGAAATACAGGTGATGAATCCGCTAAATATCGTCTTAAGTCATTTCTATTAAACTAATCATACTTTTTATATTTTTAACGTTAAGTTCACATTATTTTACATCTAAAACACGTGTTTACAATACATTTGGGTGAATACAAAAAATAGAAAAAAAATTTGGTAAAAAATGGTGATAATTCCGCTAAATATCGTTTAAAGTCATTTGTATTGAACTAATCAAACTTTTTATATTTTTATCGTTAAGATCACATTATTTTACATCTAAAACACGTATTTACAATACATTTGGGTGAATACAAAAAATAGAAAAAAAATTTGGGAAAAAATTTGGTAAAAAATGGTGATAATTCCGCTAAATATCGTTTAAAGTCATTTGTATTGAACTAATCATACTTTTTATATTTTTATCGTTAAGTTCACATTATTTTACATCTAAAACACGTATTTACAATACATTTGGGTGAATACAAAAAATAGAAAAAAAATTTGGGAAAAAATTTGGTAAAAAATGGTGATAATTCCGCTAAATATCGTTTAAAGTCATTTGTATTGAACTAATCATACTTTTTATATTTTTATCGTTAAGTTCACATAATTTTATATCTAAAACACGTCTTTACAATACATTTGGATGAAAATAAAAGGTCGTAAAAAAATTTTGAAATACAGGTGATGAATCCGCTAAATATCGTCTTAAGTCATTTCTATTAAACTAATCATACTTTTTATATTTTTAACGTTAAGTTCACATTATTTTACATCTAAAACACGTGTTTACAATACATTTGGGTGAATACAAAAAATAGAAAAAAAATTTGGTAAAAAATGGTGATAATTCCGCTAAATATCGTTTAAAGTCATTTGTATTGAACTAATCAAACTTTTTATATTTTTATCGTTAAGATCACATTATTTTACATCTAAAACACGTATTTACAATACATTTGGGTGAATACAAAAAATAGAAAAAAAATTTGGGAAAAAATTTGGTAAAAAATGGTGATAATTCCGCTAAATATCGTTTAAAGTCATTTGTATTGAACTAATCATACTTTTTATATTTTTATCGTTAAGTTCACATTATTTTACATCTAAAACACGTATTTACAATACATTTGGGTGAATACAAAAAATAGAAAAAAAATTTTGGAAAAAATTTGGTAAAAAATGGTGATAATTCCGCTAAATATCGTTTAAAGTCATTTGTATTGAACTAATCATACTTTTTATATTTTTATCGTTAAGTTCACATTATTTTACATCTAAAACACGTCTTTACAATACATTTGGGTGAATATAAAAGGTCGTAAAAAAACTTTGAAATACAGGTGATGAATCCGCTAAATATCGTCTTAAGTCATTTCTATTAAACTAATCATACTTTTTATATTTTTATCGTTAAGTTCACATTATTTTACATCTAAAACACGTATTTACAATACATTTGGGTGAATACAAAAAATAGAAAAAAAATTTTGGAAAAAATTTGGTAAAAAATGGTGATAATTCCGCTAAGTATCGTTTAAAGTCATTTGTATTGAACTAATCATACTTTTTATATTTTTATCGTTAAGTTCACATTATTTTACATCTAAAACACGTATTTACAATACATTTGGGTGAATACAAAAAATAGATAAAAAATTTGGGAAAAAATTTGGTAAAAAATGGTGATAATTCCGCTAAATATCGTTTAAAGTCATTTGTATTGAACTAATCATACTTTTTATATTTTTATCGTTAAGTTCACATTATTTTACATCTAAAACAAGTATTTACAATACATTTGGGTGAATACAAAAAATAGAAAAAAAATTTGGGAAAAAATGGTGATAATTCCGCTAAATATCGTTTAAAGTCATTTGTATTGAACTAATCATACTTTTTATATTTTTATCGTTAAGTTCACATAATTTTACATCTAAAACACGTCTTTACAATACATTTGGGTGAATATAAATGGTCGTAAAAAAATTTTGAAATACAGGTTATGAATCCGCTAAATATCGTCTTAAGTCATTTCTATTAAACTAATCATACTTTTTATATTTTTAACGTTAAGTTCACATTATTTTACATCTAAAACACGTGTTTACAATACATTTGGGTGAATACAAAAAATAGAAAAAAAATTTGGTAAAAAATGGTGATAATTCCGCTAAATATCGTTTAAAGTCATTTGTATTGAACTAATCATACTTTTTATATTTTTATCGTTAAGTTCACATTATTTTACATCTAAAACACGTATTTACAATACATTTGGGTGAATACAAAAAATAGAAAAAAAATTTGGGAAAAAATTTGGTAAAAAATGGTGATAATTCCGCTAAATATCGTTTAAAGTCATTTGTATTGAACTAATCATACTTTTTATATTTTTATCGTTAAGTTCACATTATTTTACATCTAAAACACGTATTTACAATACATTTGGGTGAATACAAAAAATAGAAAAAAAATTTGGGAAAAAATTTGGTAAAAAATGGTGATAATTCCGCTAAATATCGTTTAAAGTCATTTGTATTGAACTAATCATACTTTTTATATTTTTATCGTTAAGTTCACATAATTTTATATCTAAAACACGTCTTTACAATACATTTGGATGAAAATAAAAGGTCGTAAAAAAATTTTGAAATACAGGTGATGAATCCGCTAAATATCGTCTTAAGTCATTTCTATTAAACTAATCATACTTTTTATATTTTTAACGTTAAGTTCACATTATTTTACATCTAAAACACGTGTTTACAATACATTTGGGTGAATACAAAAAATAGAAAAAAAATTTGGTAAAAAATGGTGATAATTCCGCTAAATATCGTTTAAAGTCATTTGTATTGAACTAATCAAACTTTTTATATTTTTATCGTTAAGATCACATTATTTTACATCTAAAACACGTATTTACAATACATTTGGGTGAATACAAAAAATAGAAAAAAAATTTGGGAAAAAATTTGGTAAAAAATGGTGATAATTCCGCTAAATATCGTTTAAAGTCATTTGTATTGAACTAATCATACTTTTTATATTTTTATCGTTAAGTTCACATTATTTTACATCTAAAACACGTATTTACAATACATTTGGGTGAATACAAAAAATAGAAAAAAAATTTGGGAAAAAATTTGGTAAAAAATGGTGATAATTCCGCTAAATATCGTTTAAAGTCATTTGTATTGAACTAATCATACTTTTTATATTTTTATCGTTAAGTTCACATAATTTTACATCTAAAACACGTCTTTACAATACATTTGGATGAAAATAAAAGGTCGTAAAAAAATTTTGAAATACAGGTGATGAATCCGCTAAATATCGTCTTAAGTCATTTCTATTAAACTAATCATACTTTTTATATTTTTAACGTTAAGTTCACATTATTTTACATCTAAAACACGTGTTTACAATACATTTGGGTGAATACAAAAAATAGAAAAAAAATTTGGTAAAAAATGGTGATAATTCCGCTAAATATCGTTTAAAGTCATTTGTATTGAACTAATCAAACTTTTTATATTTTTATCGTTAAGATCACATTATTTTACATCTAAAACACGTATTTACAATACATTTGGGTGAATACAAAAAATAGAAAAAAAATTTGGGAAAAAATTTGGTAAAAAATGGTGATAATTCCGCTAAATATCGTTTAAAGTCATTTGTATTGAACTAATCATACTTTTTATATTTTTATCGTTAAGTTCACATAATTTTACATCTAAAACACGTCTTTACAATACATTTGGATGAATATAAAAGGTCGTAAAAAAATTTTGAAATACAGGTGATGAATCCGCTAAATATCGTCTTTAGTCATTTCTATTAAACTAATCATACTTTTTATATTTTTAACGTTAAGTTCACATTATTTTACATCTAAAACACGTGTTTACAATACATTTGGGTGAATACAAAAAATAGAAAAAAAATTTGGTAAAAAATGGTGATAATTCCGCTAAATATCGTTTAAAGTCATTTGTATTGAACTAATCAAACTTTTTATATTTTTATCGTTAAGATCACATTATTTTACATCTAAAACACGTATTTACAATACATTTGGGTGAATACAAAAAATAGAAAAAAAATTTGGGAAAAAATTTGGTAAAAAATGGTGATAATTCCGCTAAATATCGTTTAAAGTCATTTGTATTGAACTAATCATACTTTTTATATTTTTATCGTTAAGTTCACATTATTTTACATCTAAAACACGTATTTAAAATACATTTGGGTGAATACAAAAAATAGAAAAAAAATTTGGGAAAAAATTTGGTAAAAAATGGTGATAATTCCGCTAAATATCGTTTAAAGTCATTTGTATTGAACTAATCATACTTTTTATATTTTTATCGTTAAGTTCACATAATTTTACATCTAAAACACGTCTTTACAATACATTTGGATGAAAATAAAAGGTCGTAAAAAAATTTTGAAATACAGGTGATGAATCCGCTAAATATCGTCTTAAGTCATTTCTATTAAACTAATCATACTTTTTATATTTTTAACGTTAAGTTCACATTATTTTACATCTAAAACACGTGTTTACAATACATTTGGGTGAATACAAAAAATAGAAAAAAAATTTGGTAAAAAATGGTGATAATTCCGCTAAATATCGTTTAAAGTCATTTGTATTGAACTAATCAAACTTTTTATATTTTTATCGTTAAGATCACATTATTTTACATCTAAAACACGTATTTACAATACATTTGGGTGAATACAAAAAATAGAAAAAAAATTTGGGAAAAAATTTGGTAAAAAATGGTGATAATTCCGCTAAATATCGTTTAAAGTCATTTGTATTGAACTAATCATACTTTTTATATTTTTATCGTTAAGTTCACATTATTTTACATCTAAAACACGTATTTACAATACATTTGGGTGAATACAAAAAATAGAAAAAAAATTTTGGAAAAAATTTGGTAAAAAATGGTGATAATTCCGCTAAATATCGTTTAAAGTCATTTGTATTGAACTAATCATACTTTTTATATTTTTATCGTTAAGTTCACATTATTTTACATCTAAAACACGTGTTTACAATACATTTGGGTGAATACAAAAAATAGAAAAAAAATTTGGTAAAAAATGGTGATAATTCCGCTAAATATCGTTTAAAGTCATTTCTATTGAACTAATCAAACTTTTTATATTTTTATCGTTAAGATCACATTATTTTACATCTAAAACACGTATTTACAATACATTTGGGTGAATACAAAAAATAGAAAAAAAATTTGGGAAAAAATTTGGTAAAAAATGGTGATAATTCCGCTAAATATCGTTTAAAGTCATTTGTATTGAACTAATCATACTTTTTATATTTTTATCGTTAAGTTCACATAATTTTACATCTAAAACACGTCTTTACAATACATTTGGATGAATATAAAAGGTCGTAAAAAAATTTTGAAATACAGGTGATGAATCCGCTAAATATCGTCTTTAGTCATTTCTATTAAACTAATCATACTTTTTATATTTTTAACGTTAAGTTCACATTATTTTACATCTAAAACACGTGTTTACAATACATTTGGGTGAATACAAAAAATAGAAAAAAAATTTGGTAAAAAATGGTGATAATTCCGCTAAATATCGTTTAAAGTCATTTGTATTGAACTAATCAAACTTTTTATATTTTTATCGTTAAGATCACATTATTTTACATCTAAAACACGTATTTACAATACATTTGGGTGAATACAAAAAATAGAAAAAAAATTTGGGAAAAAATTTGGGAAAAAATTTGGTAAAAAATGGTGATAATTCCGCTAAATATCGTTTAAAGTCATTTGTATTGAACTAATCATACTTTTTATATTTTTATCGTTAAGTTCACATTATTTTACATCTAAAACACGTATTTACAATACATTTGGGTGAATACAAAAAATAGAAAAAAAATTTGGGAAAAAATTTGGTAAAAAATGGTGATAATTCCGCTAAATATCGTTTAAAGTCATTTGTATTGAACTAATCATACTTTTTATATTTTTATCGTTAAGTTCACATAATTTTATATCTAAAACACGTCTTTACAATACATTTGGATGAAAATAAAAGGTCGTAAAAAAATTTTGAAATACAGGTGATGAATCCGCTAAATATCGTCTTAAGTCATTTCTATTAAACTAATCATACTTTTTATATTTTTAACGTTAAGTTCACATTATTTTACATCTAAAACACGTGTTTACAATACATTTGGGTGAATACAAAAAATAGAAAAAAAATTTGGTAAAAAATGGTGATAATTCCGCTAAATATCGTTTAAAGTCATTTGTATTGAACTAATCAAACTTTTTATATTTTTATCGTTAAGATCACATTATTTTACATCTAAAACACGTATTTACAATACATTTGGGTGAATACAAAAAATAGAAAAAAAATTTGGGAAAAAATTTGGTAAAAAATGGTGATAATTCCGCTAAATATCGTTTAAAGTCATTTGTATTGAACTAATCATACTTTTTATATTTTTATCGTTAAGTTCACATTATTTTACATCTAAAACACGTATTTACAATACATTTGGGTGAATACAAAAAATAGAAAAAAAATTTTGGAAAAAATTTGGTAAAAAATGGTGATAATTCCGCTAAATATCGTTTAAAGTCATTTGTATTGAACTAATCATACTTTTTATATTTTTATCGTTAAGTTCACATTATTTTACATCTAAAACACGTCTTTACAATACATTTGGGTGAATATAAAAGGTCGTAAAAAAACTTTGAAATACAGGTGATGAATCCGCTAAATATCGTCTTAAGTCATTTCTATTAAACTAATCATACTTTTTATATTTTTATCGTTAAGTTCACATTATTTTACATCTAAAACACGTATTTACAATACATTTGGGTGAATACAAAAAATAGAAAAAAAATTTCGGAAAAAATTTGGTAAAAAATGGTGATAATTCCGCTAAGTATCGTTTAAAGTCATTTGTATTGAACTAATCATACTTTTTATATTTTTATCGTTAAGTTCACATTATTTTACATCTAAAACACGTATTTACAATACATTTGGGTGAATACAAAAAATAGATAAAAAATTTGGGAAAAAATTTGGTAAAAAATGGTGATAATTCCGCTAAATATCGTTTAAAGTCATTTGTATTGAACTAATCATACTTTTTATATTTTTATCGTTAAGTTCACATTATTTTACATCTAAAACAAGTATTTACAATACATTTGGGTGAATACAAAAAATAGAAAAAAAATTTGGGAAAAAATGGTGATAATTCCGCTAAATATCGTTTAAAGTCATTTGTATTGAACTAATCATACTTTTTATATTTTTATCGTTAAGTTCACATAATTTTACATCTAAAACACGTCTTTACAATACATTTGGGTGAATATAAATGGTCGTAAAAAAATTTTGAAATACAGGTTATGAATCCGCTAAATATCGTCTTAAGTCATTTCTATTAAACTAATCATACTTTTTATATTTTTAACGTTAAGTTCACATTATTTTACATCTAAAACACGTGTTTACAATACATTTGGGTGAATACAAAAAATAGAAAAAAAATTTGGTAAAAAATGGTGATAATTCCGCTAAATATCGTTTAAAGTCATTTGTATTGAACTAATCATACTTTTTATATTTTTATCGTTAAGTTCACATTATTTTACATCTAAAACACGTATTTACAATACATTTGGGTGAATACAAAAAATAGAAAAAAAATTTGGGAAAAAATTTGGTAAAAAATGGTGATAATTCCGCTAAATATCGTTTAAAGTCATTTGTATTGAACTAATCATACTTTTTATATTTTTATCGTTAAGTTCACATTATTTTACATCTAAAACACGGATTTACAATACATTTGGGTGAATATAAAAGGTCGTAAAAAAATTTTGAAATACAGGTGATGAATCCGCTAAATATCGTCTTAAGTCATTTCTATTAAACTAATCATACTTTTTATATTTTTAACGTTAAGTTCACATTATTTTACATCTAAAACACGTGTTTACAATACATTTGGGTGAATACAAAAAATAGAAAAAAAATTTGGGAAAAAATTTGGTAAAAAATGGTGATAATTCCGCTAAATATCGTTTAAAGTCATTTGTATTGAACTAATCAAACTTTTTATATTTTTATCGTTAAGATCACATTATTTTACATCTAAAACACGTCTTTACAATACATTTGGGTGAATATAAAAGGTCGTAAAAAAACTTTGAAATACAGGTGATGAATCCGCTAAATATCGTCTTAAGTCATTTCTATTAAACTAATCATACTTTTTATATTTTTATCGTTAAGTTCACATTATTTTACATCTAAAACACGTATTTACAATACATTTGGCTGAATACAAAAAATAGAAAAAAAATTTTGGAAAAAATTTGGTAAAAAATGGTGATAATTCCGCTAAGTATCGTTTAAAGTCATTTGTATTGAACTAATCATACTTTTTATATTTTTATCGTTATGTTCACATTATTTTACATCTAAAACACGTATTTACAATACATTTGGGTGAATACAAAAAATAGATAAAAAATTTGGGAAAAAATTTGGTAAAAAATGGTGATAATTCCGCTAAATATCGTTTAAAGTCATTTGTATTGAACTAATCATACTTTTTATATTTTTATCGTTAAGTTCACATTATTTTACATCTAAAACAAGTATTTACAATACATTTGGGTGAATACAAAAAATAGAAAAAAAATTTGGGAAAAAATGGTGATAATTCCGCTAAATATCGTTTAAAGTCATTTGTATTGAACTAATCATACTTTTTATATTTTTATCGTTAAGTTCACATAATTTTACATCTAAAACACGTCTTTACAATACATTTGGGTGAATATAAATGGTCGTAAAAAAATTTTGAAATACAGGTGATGAATCCGCTAAATATCGTCTTAAGTCATTTCTATTAAACTAATCATACTTTTTATATTTTTAACGTTAAGTTCACATTATTTTACATCTAAAACACGTGTTTACAATACATTTGGGTGAATACAAAAAATAGAAAAAAAATTTGGGAAAAAATTGGGTAAAAAATGGTGATAATTCCGCTAAATATCGTTTAAAGTCATTTGTATTGAACTAATCATACTTTTTATATTTTTATCGTTAAGTTCACATTATTTTACATCTAAAACACGTATTTACAATACATTTGGGTGAATACAAAAAATAGATAAAAAATTTGGTAAAAAATGGTGATAATTCCGCTAAATATCGTTTAAAGTCATTTGTATTGAACTAATCATACTTTTTATATTTTTATCGTTAAGTTCACACTATTTTACATCTAAAACACGTCTTTACAATACATTTGGATGAATATAAAAGGTCGTAAAAAAATTTTGAAATACAGGTGATGAATCCGCTAAATATCGTCTTTAGTCATTTCTATTAAACTAATCATACTTTTTATATTTTTAACGTTAAGTTCACATTATTTTACATCTAAAACACGTGTTTACAATACATTTGGGTGAATACAAAAAATAGAAAAAAAATTTGGTAAAAAATGGTGATAATTCCGCTAAATATCGTTTAAAGTCATTTGTATTGAACTAATCAAACTTTTTATATTTTTATCGTTAAGATCACATTATTTTACATCTAAAACACGTATTTACAATACATTTGGGTGAATACAAAAAATAGAAAAAAAATTTGGGAAAAAATTTGGTAAAAAATGGTGATAATTCCGCTAAATATCGTTTAAAGTCATTTGTATTGAACTAATCATACTTTTTATATTTTTATCGTTAAGTTCACATTATTTTACATCTAAAACACGTCTTTACAATACATTTGGGTGAATATAAAAGGTCGTAAAAAAACTTTGAAATACAGGTGATGAATCCGCTAAATATCGTCTTAAGTCATTTCTATTAAACTAATCATACTTTTTATATTTTTATCGTTAAGTTCACATTATTTTACATCTAAAACACGTATTTACAATACATTTGGGTGAATACAAAAAATAGAAAAAAAATTTTGGAAAAAATTTGGTAAAAAATGGTGATAATTCCGCTAAGTATCGTTTAAAGTCATTTGTATTGAACTAATCATACTTTTTATATTTTTATCGTTAAGTTCACATTATTTTACATCTAAAACACGTATTTATAATACATTTGGGTGAATACAAAAAATAGATAAAAAATTTGGGAAAAAATTTGGTAAAAAATGGTGATAATTCCGCTAAATATCGTTTAAAGTCATTTGTATTGAACTAATCATACTTTTTATATTTTTATCGTTAAGTTCACATTATTTTACATCTAAAACAAGTATTTACAATACATTTGGGTGAATACAAAAAATAGAAAAAAAATTTGGTAAAAAATGGTGATAATTCCGCTAAATATCGTTTAAAGTCATTTGTATTGAACTAATCATACTTTTTATATTTTTATCGTTAAGTTCACATTATTTTACATCTAAAACACGTATTTACAATACATTTGGGTGAATACAAAAAATAGAAAAAAAATTTGGGAAAAAATTTGGTAAAAAATGGTGATAATTCCGCTAAATATCGTTTAAAGTCATTTGTATTGAACTAATCATACTTTTTATATTTTTATCGTTAAGTTCACATTATTTTACATCTAAAACACGTATTTACAATACATTTGGGTGAATATAAAAGGTCGTAAAAAAATTTTGAAATACAGGTGATGAATCCGCTAAATATCGTCTTAAGTCATTTCTATTAAACTAATCATACTTTTTATATTTTTAACGTTAAGTTCACATTATTTTACATCTAAAACACGTGTTTACAATACATTTGGGTGAATACAAAAAATAGAAAAAAAATTTGGGAAAAAATTGGGTAAAAAATGGTGATAATTCCGCTAAATATCGTTTAAAGTCATTTGTATTGAACTAATCATACTTTTTATATTTTTATCGTTAAGTTCACATTATTTTACATCTAAAACACGTATTTACAATACATTTGGGTGAATACAAAAAATAGATAAAAAATTTGGTAAAAAATGGTGATAATTCCGCTAAATATCGTTTAAAGTCATTTGTATTGAACTAATCATACTTTTTATATTTTTATCGTTAAGTTCACACTATTTTACATCTAAAACACGTCTTTACAATACATTTGGATGAATATAAAAGGTCGTAAAAAAATTTTGAAATACAGGTGATGAATCCGCTAAATATCGTCTTTAGTCATTTCTATTAAACTAATCATACTTTTTATATTTTTAACGTTAAGTTCACATTATTTTACATCTAAAACACGTGTTTACAATACATTTGGGTGAATACAAAAAATAGAAAAAAAATTTGGTAAAAAATGGTGATAATTCCGCTAAATATCGTTTAAAGTCATTTGTATTGAACTAATCAAACTTTTTATATTTTTATCGTTAAGATCACATTATTTTACATCTAAAACACGTATTTACAATACATTTGGGTGAATACAAAAAATAGAAAAAAAATTTGGGAAAAAATTTGGTAAAAAATGGTGATAATTCCGCTAAATATCGTTTAAAGTCATTTGTATTGAACTAATCATACTTTTTATATTTTTATCGTTAAGTTCACATTATTTTACATCTAAAACACGTATTTACAATACATTTGGGTGAATACAAAAAATAGAAAAAAAATTTGGGAAAAAATTTGGTAAAAAATGGTGATAATTCCGCTAAATATCGTTTAAAGTCATTTGTATTGAACTAATCATACTTTTTATATTTTTATCGTTAAGTTCACATAATTTTACATCTAAAACACGTCTTTACAATACATTTGGATGAAAATAAAAGGTCGTAAAAAAATTTTGAAATACAGGTGATGAATCCGCTAAATATCGTCTTAAGTCATTTCTATTAAACTAATCATACTTTTTATATTTTTAACGTTAAGTTCACATTATTTTACATCTAAAACACGTGTTTACAATACATTTGGGTGAATACAAAAAATAGAAAAAAAATTTGGTAAAAAATGGTGATAATTCCGCTAAATATCGTTTAAAGTCATTTGTATTGAACTAATCAAACTTTTTATATTTTTATCGTTAAGATCACATTATTTTACATCTAAAACACGTATTTACAATACATTTGGGTGAATACAAAAAATAGAAAAAAAATTTGGGAAAAAATTTGGTAAAAAATGGTGATAATTCCGCTAAATATCGTTTAAAGTCATTTGTATTGAACTAATCATACTTTTTATATTTTTATCGTTAAGTTCACATTATTTTACATCTAAAACACGTATTTACAATACATTTGGGTGAATACAAAAAATAGAAAAAAAATTTTGGAAAAAATTTGGTAAAAAATGGTGATAATTCCGCTAAATATCGTTTAAAGTCATTTGTATTGAACTAATCATACTTTTTATATTTTTATCGTTAAGTTCACATTATTTTACATCTAAAACACGTCTTTACAATACATTTGGGTGAATATAAAAGGTCGTAAAAAAACTTTGAAATACAGGTGATGAATCCGCTAAATATCGTCTTAAGTCATTTCTATTAAACTAATCATACTTTTTATATTTTTATCGTTAAGTTCACATTATTTTACATCTAAAACACGTATTTACAATACATTTGGGTGAATACAAAAAATAGAAAAAAAATTTTGGAAAAAATTTGGTAAAAAATGGTGATAATTCCGCTAAGTATCGTTTAAAGTCATTTGTATTGAACTAATCATACTTTTTATATTTTTATCGTTAAGTTCACATTATTTTACATCTAAAACACGTATTTACAATACATTTGGGTGAATACAAAAAATAGATAAAAAATTTGGGAAAAAATTTGGTAAAAAATGGTGATAATTCCGCTAAATATCGTTTAAAGTCATTTGTATTGAACTAATCATACTTTTTATATTTTTATCGTTAAGTTCACATTATTTTACATCTAAAACAAGTATTTACAATACATTTGGGTGAATACAAAAAATAGAAAAAAAATTTGGGAAAAAATGGTGATAATTCCGCTAAATATCGTTTAAAGTCATTTGTATTGAACTAATCATACTTTTTATATTTTTATCGTTAAGTTCACATAATTTTACATCTAAAACACGTCTTTACAATACATTTGGGTGAATATAAATGGTCGTAAAAAAATTTTGAAATACAGGTTATGAATCCGCTAAATATCGTCTTAAGTCATTTCTATTAAACTAATCATACTTTTTATATTTTTAACGTTAAGTTCACATTATTTTACATCTAAAACACGTGTTTACAATACATTTGGGTGAATACAAAAAATAGAAAAAAAATTTGGGAAAAAATTGGGTAAAAAATGGTGATAATTCCGCTAAATATCGTTTAAAGTCATTTGTATTGAACTAATCATACTTTTTATATTTTTATCGTTAAGTTCACATTATTTTACATCTAAAACACGTATTTACAATACATTTGGGTGAATACAAAAAATAGATAAAAAATTTGGTAAAAAATGGTGATAATTCCGCTAAATATCGTTTAAAGTCATTTGTATTGAACTAATCATACTTTTTATATTTTTATCGTTAAGTTCACACTATTTTACATCTAAAACACGTCTTTACAATACATTTGGATGAATATAAAAGGTCGTAAAAAAATTTTGAAATACAGGTGATGAATCCGCTAAATATCGTCTTTAGTCATTTCTATTAAACTAATCATACTTTTTATATTTTTAACGTTAAGTTCACATTATTTTACATCTAAAACACGTGTTTACAATACATTTGGGTGAATACAAAAAATAGAAAAAAAATTTGGTAAAAAATGGTGATAATTCCGCTAAATATCGTTTAAAGTCATTTGTATTGAACTAATCAAACTTTTTATATTTTTATCGTTAAGATCACATTATTTTACATCTAAAACACGTATTTACAATACATTTGGGTGAATACAAAAAATAGAAAAAAAATTTGGGAAAAAATTTGGTAAAAAATGGTGATAATTCCGCTAAATATCGTTTAAAGTCATTTGTATTGAACTAATCATACTTTTTATATTTTTATCGTTAAGTTCACATTATTTTACATCTAAAACACGTATTTACAATACATTTGGGTGAATACAAAAAATAGAAAAAAAATTTGGGAAAAAATTTGGTAAAAAATGGTGATAATTCCGCTAAATATCGTTTAAAGTCATTTGTATTGAACTAATCATACTTTTTATATTTTTATCGTTAAGTTCACATAATTTTACATCTAAAACACGTCTTTACAATACATTTGGATGAAAATAAAAGGTCGTAAAAAAATTTTGAAATACAGGTGATGAATCCGCTAAATATCGTCTTAAGTCATTTCTATTAAACTAATCATACTTTTTATATTTTTAACGTTAAGTTCACATTATTTTACATCTAAAACACGTGTTTACAATACATTTGGGTGAATACAAAAAATAGAAAAAAAATTTGGTAAAAAATGGTGATAATTCCGCTAAATATCGTTTAAAGTCATTTGTATTGAACTAATCAAACTTTTTATATTTTTATCGTTAAGATCACATTATTTTACATCTAAAACACGTATTTACAATACATTTGGGTGAATACAAAAAATAGAAAAAAAATTTGGGAAAAAATTTGGTAAAAAATGGTGATAATTCCGCTAAATATCGTTTAAAGTCATTTGTATTGAACTAATCATACTTTTTATATTTTTATCGTTAAGTTCACATTATTTTACATCTAAAACACGTATTTACAATACATTTGGGTGAATACAAAAAATAGAAAAAAAATTTTGGAAAAAATTTGGTAAAAAATGGTGATAATTCCGCTAAATATCGTTTAAAGTCATTTGTATTGAACTAATCATACTTTTTATATTTTTATCGTTAAGTTCACATTATTTTACATCTAAAACACGTCTTTACAATACATTTGGGTGAATATAAAAGGTCGTAAAAAAACTTTGAAATACAGGTGATGAATCCGCTAAATATCGTCTTAAGTCATTTCTATTAAACTAATCATACTTTTTATATTTTTATCGTTAAGTTCACATTATTTTACATCTAAAACACGTATTTACAATACATTTGGGTGAATACAAAAAATAGAAAAAAAATTTTGGAAAAAATTTGGTAAAAAATGGTGATAATTCCGCTAAGTATCGTTTAAAGTCATTTGTATTGAACTAATCATACTTTTTATATTTTTATCGTTAAGTTCACATTATTTTACATCTAAAACACGTATTTACAATACATTTGGGTGAATACAAAAAATAGATAAAAAATTTGGGAAAAAATTTGGTAAAAAATGGTGATAATTCCGCTAAATATCGTTTAAAGTCATTTGTATTGAACTAATCATACTTTTTATATTTTTATCGTTAAGTTCACATTATTTTACATCTAAAACAAGTATTTACAATACATTTGGGTGAATACAAAAAATAGAAAAAAAATTTGGGAAAAAATGGTGATAATTCCACTAAATATCGTTTAAAGTCATTTGTATTGAACTAATCATACTTTTTATATTTTTATCGTTAAGTTCACATAATTTTACATCTAAAACACGTCTTTACAATACATTTGGGTGAATATAAATGGTCGTAAAAAAATTTTGAAATACAGGTTATGAATCCGCTAAATATCGTCTTAAGTCATTTCTATTAAACTAATCATACTTTTTATATTTTTAACGTTAAGTTCACATTATTTTACATCTAAAACACGTGTTTACAATACATTTGGGTGAATACAAAAAATAGAAAAAAAATTTGGTAAAAAATGGTGATAATTCCGCTAAA
The DNA here is from genome assembly GCF_037042655.1 of Diuraphis noxia. Taxonomy (NCBI): domain Eukaryota; kingdom Metazoa; phylum Arthropoda; class Insecta; order Hemiptera; family Aphididae; genus Diuraphis; species Diuraphis noxia. The sequence continues at coordinate 2,932,277 of NW_028301713.1, read as the reverse complement.
TATCGTTTAAAGTCATTTGTATTGAACTAATCATACTTTTTATATTTTTATCGTTAAGTTCACATTATTTTACATCTAAAACACGTATTTACAATACATTTGGGTGAATACAAAAAATAGAAAAAAAATTTGGGAAAAAATTTGGTAAAAAATGGTGATAATTCCGCTAAATATCGTTTAAAGTCATTTGTATTGAACTAATCATACTTTTTATATTTTTATCGTTAAGATCACATTATTTTACATCTAAAACACGTATTTACAATACATTTGGATGAATACAAAAAATAGAAAAAAAATTTGGGAAAAAATTTGGTAAAAAATGGTGATAATTCCGCTAAATATTCGTTTAAAGTCATTTGTATTGAACTAATCATACTTTTTATATTTTTATCGTTAAGTTCACATTATTTTACATCTAAAACACGTATTTACAATACATTTGGGTGAATACAAAAAATAGAAAAAAAATTTTGGAAAAAATTTGGTAAAAAATGGTGATAATTCCGCTAAATATCGTTTAAAGTCATTTGTATTGAACTAATCATACTTTTTATATTTTTATCGTTAAGTTCACATTATTTTACATCTAAAACACGTCTTTACAATACATTTGGGTGAATATAAAAGGTCGTAAAAAAACTTTGAAATACAGGTGATGAATCCGCTAAATATCGTCTTAAGTCATTTCTATTAAACTAATCATACTTTTTATATTTTTATCGTTAAGTTCACATTATTTTACATCTAAAACACGTATTTACAATACATTTGGGTGAATACAAAAAATAGAAAAAAAATTTTGGAAAAAATTTGGTAAAAAATGGTGATAATTCCGCTAAGTATCGTTTAAAGTCATTTGTATTGAACTAATCATACTTTTTATATTTTTATCGTTAAGTTCACATTATTTTACATCTAAAACACGTATTTACAATACATTTGGGTGAATACAAAAAATAGATAAAAAATTTGGGAAAAAATTTGGTAAAAAATGGTGATAATTCCGCTAAATATCGTTTAAAGTCATTTGTATTGAACTAATCATACTTTTTATATTTTTATCGTTAAGTTCACATTATTTTACATCTAAAACAAGTATTTACAATACATTTGGGTGAATACAAAAAATAGAAAAAAAATTTGGGAAAAAATGGTGATAATTCCGCTAAATATCGTTTAAAGTCATTTGTATTGAACTAATCATACTTTTTATATTTTTATCGTTAAGTTCACATAATTTTACATCTAAAACACGTCTTTACAATACATTTGGGTGAATATAAATGGTCGTAAAAAAATTTTGAAATACAGGTTATGAATCCGCTAAATATCGTCTTAAGTCATTTCTATTAAACTAATCATACTTTTTATATTTTTAACGTTAAGTTCACATTATTTTACATCTAAAACACGTGTTTACAATACATTTGGGTGAATACAAAAAATAGAAAAAAAATTTGGTAAAAAATGGTGATAATTCCGCTAAATATCGTTTAAAGTCATTTGTATTGAACTAATCATACTTTTTATATTTTTATCGTTAAGTTCACATTATTTTACATCTAAAACACGTATTTACAATACATTTGGGTGAATACAAAAAATAGAAAAAAAATTTGGGAAAAAATTTGGTAAAAAATGGTGATAATTCCGCTAAATATCGTTTAAAGTCATTTGTATTGAACTAATCATACTTTTTATATTTTTATCGTTAAGATCACATTATTTTACATCTAAAACACGTATTTACAATACATTTGGATGAATACAAAAAATAGAAAAAAAATTTGGGAAAAAATTTGGTAAAAAATGGTGTTAATTCCGCTAAATATTCGTTTAAAGTCATTTGTATTGAACTAATCATACTTTTTATATTTTTATCGTTAAGTTCACATTATTTTACATCTAAAACACGTATTTACAATACATTTGGGTGAATACAAAAAATAGAAAAAAAATTTTGGAAAAAATTTGGTAAAAAATGGTGATAATTCCGCTAAATATCGTTTAAAGTCATTTGTATTGAACTAATCATACTTTTTATATTTTTATCGTTAAGTTCACATTATTTTACATCTAAAACACGTCTTTACAATACATTTTGGTGAATATAAAAGGTCGTAAAAAAATTTTGAAATACAGGTGATGAATCCGCTAAATATCGTCTTAAGTCATTTCTATTAAACTAATCATACTTTTTATATTTTTAACGTTAAGTTCACATTATTTTACATCTAAAACACGTGTTTACAATACATTTGGGTGAATACAAAAAATAGAAAAAAAATTTGGTAAAAAATGGTGATAATTCCGCTAAATATCGTTTAAAGTCATTTGTATTGAACTAATCATACTTTTTATATTTTTATCGTTAAGTTCACATTATTTTACATCTAAAACACGTATTTACAATACATTTGGGTGAATACAAAAAATAGAAAAAAAATTTTGGAAAAAATTTGGTAAAAAATGGTGATAATTCCGCTAAATATCGTTTAAAGTCATTTGTATTGAACTAATCATACTTTTTATATTTTTATCGTTAAGTTCACATAATTTTTCATCTAAAACACGTCTTTACAATACATTTGGATGAATATAAAAGGTCGTAAAAAAATTTTGAAATACAGGTGATGAATCCGCTAAATATCGTCTTAAGTCATTTCTATTAAACTAATCATACTTTTTATATTTTTAACGTTAAGTTCACATTATTTTACATCTAAAACACGTGTTTACAATACATTTGGGTGAATACAAAAAATAGAAAAAAAATTTGGTAAAAAATGGTGATAATTCCGCTAAATATCGTTTAAAGTCATTTGTATTGAACTAATCAAACTTTTTATATTTTTATCGTTAAGATCACATTATTTTACATCTAAAACACGTATTTACAATACATTTGGGTGAATACAAAAAATAGAAAAAAAATTTGGGAAAAAATTTGGTAAAAAATGGTGATAATTCCGCTAAATATCGTTTAAAGTCATTTGTATTGAACTAATCATACTTTTTATATTTTTATCGTTAAGTTCACATTATTTTACATCTAAAACACGTATTTACAATACATTTGGGTGAATACAAAAAATAGAAAAAAAATTTTGGAAAAAATTTGGTAAAAAATGGTGATAATTCCGCTAAATATCGTTTAAAGTCATTTGTATTGAACTAATCATACTTTTTATATTTTTATCGTTAAGTTCACATAATTTACATCTAAAACACGTCTTTACAATACATTTGGGTGAATATAAAAGGTCGTAAAAAAACTTTGAAATACAGGTGATGAATCCGCTAAATATCGTCTTAAGTCATTTCTATTAAACTAATCATACTTTTTATATTTTTATCGTTAAGTTCACATAATTTTACATCTAAAACACGTCTTTACAATACATTTGGATGAATATAAAAGGTCGTAAAAAAATTTTGAAATACAGGTGATGAATCCGCTAAATATCGTCTTTAGTCATTTCTATTAAACTAATCATACTTTTTATATTTTTAACGTTAAGTTCACATTATTTTACATCTAAAACACGTATTTACAATACATTTGGGTGAATACAAAAAATAGATAAAAAATTTGGTAAAAAATGGTGATAATTCCGCTAAATATCGTTTAAAGTCATTTGTATTGAACTAATCATACTTTTTATATTTTTATCGTTAAGTTCACACTATTTTACATCTAAAACACGTCTTTACAATACATTTGGATGAATATAAAAGGTCGTAAAAAAATTTTGAAATACAGGTGATGAATCCGCTAAATATCGTCTTAAGTCATTTCTATTAAACTAATCATACTTTTTATATTTTTAACGTTAAGTTCACATTATTTTACATCTAAAACACGTGTTTACAATACATTTGGGTGAATACAAAAAATAGAAAAAAAATTTGGTAAAAAATGGTGATAATTCCGCTAAATATCGTTTAAAGTCATTTGTATTGAACTAATCATACTTTTTATATTTTTATCGTTAAGTTCACATTATTTTACATCTAAAACACGTATTTACAATACATTTGGGTGAATACAAAAAATAGAAAAAAAATTTGGGAAAAAATTTGGTAAAAAATGGTGATAATTCCGCTAAATATCGTTTAAAGTCATTTGTATTGAACTAATCATACTTTTTATATTTTTATCGTTAAGATCACATTATTTTACATCTAAAACACGTATTTACAATACATTTGGATGAATACAAAAAATAGAAAAAAAATTTGGGAAAAAATTTGGTAAAAAATGGTGATAATTCCGCTAAATATTCGTTTAAAGTCATTTGTATTGAACTAATCATACTTTTTATATTTTTATCGTTAAGTTCACATTATTTTACATCTAAAACACGTATTTACAATACATTTGGGTGAATACAAAAAATAGAAAAAAAATTTTGGAAAAAATTTGGTAAAAAATGGTGATAATTCCGCTAAATATCGTTTAAAGTCATTTGTATTGAACTAATCATACTTTTTATATTTTTATCGTTAAGTTCACATTATTTTACATCTAAAACACGTCTTTACAATACATTTGGGTGAATATAAAAGGTCGTAAAAAAACTTTGAAATACAGGTGATGAATCCGCTAAATATCGTCTTAAGTCATTTCTATTAAACTAATCATACTTTTTATATTTTTATCGTTAAGTTCACATTATTTTACATCTAAAACACGTATTTACAATACATTTGGGTGAATACAAAAAATAGAAAAAAAATTTTGGAAAAAATTTGGTAAAAAATGGTGATAATTCCGCTAAGTATCGTTTAAAGTCATTTGTATTGAACTAATCATACTTTTTATATTTTTATCGTTAAGTTCACATTATTTTACATCTAAAACACGTATTTACAATACATTTGGGTGAATACAAAAAATAGATAAAAAATTTGGGAAAAAATTTGGTAAAAAATGGTGATAATTCCGCTAAATATCGTTTAAAGTCATTTGTATTGAACTAATCATACTTTTTATATTTTTATCGTTAAGTTCACATTATTTTACATCTAAAACAAGTATTTACAATACATTTGGGTGAATACAAAAAATAGAAAAAAAATTTGGGAAAAAATGGTGATAATTCCGCTAAATATCGTTTAAAGTCATTTGTATTGAACTAATCATACTTTTTATATTTTTATCGTTAAGTTCACATAATTTTACATCTAAAACACGTCTTTACAATACATTTGGGTGAATATAAATGGTCGTAAAAAAATTTTGAAATACAGGTTATGAATCCGCTAAATATCGTCTTAAGTCATTTCTATTAAACTAATCATACTTTTTATATTTTTAACGTTAAGTTCACATTATTTTACATCTAAAACACGTGTTTACAATACATTTGGGTGAATACAAAAAATAGAAAAAAAATTTGGTAAAAAATGGTGATAATTCCGCTAAATATCGTTTAAAGTCATTTGTATTGAACTAATCATACTTTTTATATTTTTATCGTTAAGTTCACATTATTTTACATCTAAAACACGTATTTACAATACATTTGGGTGAATACAAAAAATAGAAAAAAAATTTGGGAAAAAATTTGGTAAAAAATGGTGATAATTCCGCTAAATATCGTTTAAAGTCATTTGTATTGAACTAATCATACTTTTTATATTTTTATCGTTAAGATCACATTATTTTACATCTAAAACACGTATTTACAATACATTTGGATGAATACAAAAAATAGAAAAAAAATTTGGGAAAAAATTTGGTAAAAAATGGTGATAATTCCGCTAAATATTCGTTTAAAGTCATTTGTATTGAACTAATCATACTTTTTATATTTTTATCGTTAAGTTCACATTATTTTACATCTAAAACACGTATTTACAATACATTTGGGTGAATACAAAAAATAGAAAAAAAATTTTGGAAAAAATTTGGTAAAAAATGGTGATAATTCCGCTAAATATCGTTTAAAGTCATTTGTATTGAACTAATCATACTTTTTATATTTTTATCGTTAAGTTCACATAATTTTTCATCTAAAACACGTCTTTACAATACATTTGGATGAATATAAAAGGTCGTAAAAAAATTTTGAAATACAGGTGATGAATCCGCTAAATATCGTCTTAAGTCATTTCTATTAAACTAATCATACTTTTTATATTTTTAACGTTAAGTTCACATTATTTTACATCTAAAACACGTGTTTACAATACATTTGGGTGAATACAAAAAATAGAAAAAAAATTTGGTAAAAAATGGTGATAATTCCGCTAAATATCGTTTAAAGTCATTTGTATTGAACTAATCAAACTTTTTATATTTTTATCGTTAAGATCACATTATTTTACATCTAAAACACGTATTTACAATACATTTGGGTGAATACAAAAAATAGAAAAAAAATTTGGGAAAAAATTTGGTAAAAAATGGTGATAATTCCGCTAAATATCGTTTAAAGTCATTTGTATTGAACTAATCATACTTTTTATATTTTTATCGTTAAGTTCACATTATTTTACATCTAAAACACGTATTTACAATACATTTGGGTGAATACAAAAAATAGAAAAAAAATTTTGGAAAAAATTTGGTAAAAAATGGTGATAATTCCGCTAAATATCGTTTAAAGTCATTTGTATTGAACTAATCATACTTTTTATATTTTTATCGTTAAGTTCACATAATTTACATCTAAAACACGTCTTTACAATACATTTGGGTGAATATAAAAGGTCGTAAAAAAACTTTGAAATACAGGTGATGAATCCGCTAAATATCGTCTTAAGTCATTTCTATTAAACTAATCATACTTTTTATATTTTTATCGTTAAGTTCACATAATTTTACATCTAAAACACGTCTTTACAATACATTTGGATGAATATAAAAGGTCGTAAAAAAATTTTGAAATACAGGTGATGAATCCGCTAAATATCGTCTTTAGTCATTTCTATTAAACTAATCATACTTTTTATATTTTTAACGTTAAGTTCACATTATTTTACATCTAAAACACGTATTTACAATACATTTGGGTGAATACAAAAAATAGATAAAAAATTTGGTAAAAAATGGTGATAATTCCGCTAAATATCGTTTAAAGTCATTTGTATTGAACTAATCATACTTTTTATATTTTTATCGTTAAGTTCACACTATTTTACATCTAAAACACGTCTTTACAATACATTTGGATGAATATAAAAGGTCGTAAAAAAATTTTGAAATACAGGTGATGAATCCGCTAAATATCGTCTTAAGTCATTTCTATTAAACTAATCATACTTTTTATATTTTTAACGTTAAGTTCACATTATTTTACATCTAAAACACGTGTTTACAATACATTTGGGTGAATACAAAAAATAGAAAAAAAATTTGGTAAAAAATGGTGATAATTCCGCTAAATATCGTTTAAAGTCATTTGTATTGAACTAATCAAACTTTTTATATTTTTATCGTTAAGATCACATTATTTTACATCTAAAACACGTATTTACAATACATTTGGGTGAATACAAAAAATAGAAAAAAAATTTGGGAAAAAATTTGGTAAAAAATGGTGATAATTCCGCTAAATATCGTTTAAAGTCATTTGTATTGAACTAATCATACTTTTTATATTTTTATCGTTAAGTTCACATTATTTTACATCTAAAACACGTATTTACAATACATTTGGGTGAATACAAAAAATAGAAAAAAAATTTGGGAAAAAATTTGGTAAAAAATGGTGATAATTCCACTAAATATCGTTTAAAGTCATTTGTATTGAACTAATCATACTTTTTATATTTTTATCGTTAAGTTCACATTATTTTACATCTAAAACACGTCTTTACAATACATTTGGGTGAATACAAAAAATAGAAAAAAAATTTTGGAAAAAATTTGGTAAAAAATGGTGATAATTCCGCTAAATATCGTTTAAAGTCATTTGTATTGAACTAATCATACTTTTTATATTTTTATCGTTAAGATCACATTATTTTACATCTAAAACACGTCTTTACAATACATTTGGGTGAATATAAAAGGTCGTAAAAAAACTTTGAAATACAGGTGATGAATCCGCTAAATATCGTCTTAAGTCATTTCTATTAAACTAATCATACTTTTTATATTTTTATCGTTAAGTTCACATTATTTTACATCTAAAACACGTATTTACAATACATTTGGGTGAATACAAAAAATAGAAAAAAAATTTTGGAAAAAATTTGGTAAAAAATGGTGATAATTCCGCTAAGTATCGTTTAAAGTCATTTGTATTGAACTAATCATACTTTTTATATTTTTATCGTTAAGTTCACATTATTTTACATCTAAAACACGTATTTACAATACATTTGGGTGAATACAAAAAATAGATAAAAAATTTGGGAAAAAATTTGGTAAAAAATGGTGATAATTCCGCTAAATATCGTTTAAAGTCATTTGTATTGAACTAATCATACTTTTTATATTTTTATCGTTAAGTTCACATTATTTTACATCTAAAACAAGTATTTACAATACATTTGGGTGAATACAAAAAATAGAAAAAAAATTTGGGAAAAAATGGTGATAATTCCGCTAAATATCGTTTAAAGTCATTTGTATTGAACTAATCATACTTTTTATATTTTTATCGTTAAGTTCACATAATTTTACATCTAAAACACGTCTTTACAATACATTTGGGTGAATATAAATGGTCGTAAAAAAATTTTGAAATACAGGTTATGAATCCGCTAAATATCGTCTTAAGTCATTTCTATTAAACTAATCATACTTTTTATATTTTTAACGTTAAGTTCACATTATTTTACATCTAAAACACGTGTTTACAATACATTTGGGTGAATACAAAAAATAGAAAAAAAATTTGGTAAAAAATGGTGATAATTCCGCTAAATATCGTTTAAAGTCATTTGTATTGAACTAATCATACTTTTTATATTTTTATCGTTAAGTTCACATTATTTTACATCTAAAACACGTATTTACAATACATTTGGGTGAATACAAAAAATAGAAAAAAAATTTTGGAAAAAATTTGGTAAAAAATGGTGATAATTCCGCTAAATATCGTTTAAAGTCATTTGTATTGAACTAATCATACTTTTTATATTTTTATCGTTAAGATCACATTATTTTACATCTAAAACACGTATTTACAATACATTTGGATGAATACAAAAAATAGAAAAAAAATTTGGGAAAAAATTTGGTAAAAAATGGTGATAATTCCGCTAAATATTCGTTTAAAGTCATTTGTATTGAACTAATCATACTTTTTATATTTTTATCGTTAAGTTCACATTATTTTACATCTAAAACACGTATTTACAATACATTTGGGTGAATACAAAAAATAGAAAAAAAATTTTGGAAAAAATTTGGTAAAAAATGGTGATAATTCCGCTAAATATCGTTTAAAGTCATTTGTATTGAACTAATCATACTTTTTATATTTTTATCGTTAAGTTCACATTATTTTACATCTAAAACACGTCTTTACAATACATTTTGGTGAATATAAAAGGTCGTAAAAAAATTTTGAAATACAGGTGATGAATCCGCTAAATATCGTCTTAAGTCATTTCTATTAAACTAATCATACTTTTTATATTTTTAACGTTAAGTTCACATTATTTTACATCTAAAACACGTGTTTACAATACATTTGGGTGAATACAAAAAATAGAAAAAAAATTTGGTAAAAAATGGTGATAATTCCGCTAAATATCGTTTAAAGTCATTTCTATTGAACTAATCATACTTTTTATATTTTTATCGTTAAGTTCACATTATTTTACATCTAAAACACGTATTTACAATACATTTGGGTGAATACAAAAAATAGAAAAAAAATTTTGGAAAAAATTTGGTAAAAAATGGTGATAATTCCGCTAAATATCGTTTAAAGTCATTTGTATTGAACTAATCATACTTTTTATATTTTTATCGTTAAGTTCACATTATTTTACATCTAAAACACGTATTTACAATACATTTGGGTGAATACAAAAAATAGAAAAAAAATTTGGGAAAAAATTTGGTAAAAAATGGTGATAATTCCGCTAAATATCGTTTAAAGTCATTTGTATTGAACTAATCATACTTTTTATATTTTTATCGTTAAGTTCACATAATTTTTCATCTAAAACACGTCTTTACAATACATTTGGATGAATATAAAAGGTCGTAAAAAAATTTTGAAATACAGGTGATGAATCCGCTAAATATCGTCTTAAGTCATTTCTATTAAACTAATCATACTTTTTATATTTTTAACGTTAAGTTCACATTATTTTACATCTAAAACACGTGTTTACAATACATTTGGGTGAATACAAAAAATAGAAAAAAAATTTGGTAAAAAATGGTGATAATTCCGCTAAATATCGTTTAAAGTCATTTGTATTGAACTAATCAAACTTTTTATATTTTTATCGTTAAGATCACATTATTTTACATCTAAAACACGTATTTACAATACATTTGGGTGAATACAAAAAATAGAAAAAAAATTTGGGAAAAAATTTGGTAAAAAATGGTGATAATTCCGCTAAATATCGTTTAAAGTCATTTGTATTGAACTAATCATACTTTTTATATTTTTATCGTTAAGTTCACATTATTTTACATCTAAAACACGTATTTACAATACATTTGGGTGAATACAAAAAATAGAAAAAAAATTTTGGAAAAAATTTGGTAAAAAATGGTGATAATTCCGCTAAATATCGTTTAAAGTCATTTGTATTGAACTAATCATACTTTTTATATTTTTATCGTTAAGTTCACATAATTTACATCTAAAACACGTCTTTACAATACATTTGGGTGAATATAAAAGGTCGTAAAAAAACTTTGAAATACAGGTGATGAATCCGCTAAATATCGTCTTAAGTCATTTCTATTAAACTAATCATACTTTTTATATTTTTATCGTTAAGTTCACATAATTTTACATCTAAAACACGTCTTTACAATACATTTGGATGAATATAAAAGGTCGTAAAAAAATTTTGAAATACAGGTGATGAATCCGCTAAATATCGTCTTTAGTCATTTCTATTAAACTAATCATACTTTTTATATTTTTAACGTTAAGTTCACATTATTTTACATCTAAAACACGTGTTTACAATACATTTGGGTGAATACAAAAAATAGAAAAAAAATTTGGTAAAAAATGGTGATAATTCCGCTAAATATCGTTTAAAGTCATTTGTATTGAACTAATCAAACTTTTTATATTTTTATCGTTAAGATCACATTATTTTACATCTAAAACACGTATTTACAATACATTTGGGTGAATATAAAAAATAGAAAAAAAATTTGGGAAAAAATTTGGTAAAAAATGGTGATAATTCCGCTAAATATCGTTTAAAGTCATTTGTATTGAACTAATCATACTTTTTATATTTTTATCGTTAAGTTCACATTATTTTACATCTAAAACACGTATTTACAATACATTTGGGTGAATACAAAAAATAGAAAAAAAATTTTGGAAAAAATTTGGTAAAAAATGGTGATAATTCCGCTAAATATCGTTTAAAGTCATTTGTATTGAACTAATCATACTTTTTATATTTTTATCGTTAAGTTCACATAATTTTACATCTAAAACACGTCTTTACAATACATTTGGGTGAATATAAAAGGTCGTAAAAAAATTTTGAAATACAGGTGATGAATCCGCTAAATATCGTCTTAAGTCATTTCTATTAAACTAATCATACTTTTTATATTTTTAACGTTAAGTTCACATTATTTTACATCTAAAACACGTGTTTACAATACATTTGGGTGAATACAAAAAATAGAAAAAAAATTTGGTAAAAAATGGCGATAATTCCGCTAAATATCGTTTAAAGTCATTTGTATTGAACTAATCATACTTTTTATATTTTTATCGTTAAGATCACATTATTTTACATCTAAAACACGTATTTACAATACATTTGGGTGAATACAAAAAATAGAAAAAAAATTTGGGAAAAAATTTGGTAAAAAATGGTGATAATTCCGCTAAATATCGTTTAAAGTCATTTGTATTGAACTAATCATACTTTTTATATTTTTATCGTTAAGTTCACATTATTTTACATCTAAAACACGTATTTACAATACATTTGGGTGAATACAAAAAATAGAAAAAAAATTTGGGAATAAATTTGGTAAAAAATGGTGATAATTCCGCTAAATATCGTTTAAAGTCATTTGTATTGAACTAATCATACTTTTTATATTTTTATCGTTAAGTTCACATAATTTTACATCTAAAACACGTCTTTACAATACATTTGGATGAAAATAAAAGGTCGTAAAAAAATTTTGAAATACAGGTGATGAATCCGCTAAATATCGTCTTAAGTCATTTCTATTAAACTAATCATACTTTTTATATTTTTAACGTTAAGTTCACATTATTTTACATCTAAAACACGTGTTTACAATACATTTGGGTGAATACAAAAAATAGAAAAAAAATTTGGTAAAAAATGGTGATAATTCCGCTAAATATCGTTTAAAGTCATTTGTATTGAACTAATCAAACTTTTTATATTTTTATCGTTAAGATCACATTATTTTACATCTAAAACACGTATTTACAATACATTTGGGTGAATACAAAAAATAGAAAAAAAATTTGGGAAAAAATTTGGTAAAAAATGGTGATAATTCCGCTAAATATCGTTTAAAGTCATTTGTATTGAACTAATCATACTTTTTATATTTTTATCGTTAAGTTCACATTATTTTACATCTAAAACACGTATTTACAATACATTTGGGTGAATATAAAAGGTCGTAAAAAAACTTTGAAATACAGGTGATGAATCCGCTAAATATCGTCTTAAGTCATTTCTATTAAACTAATCATACTTTTTATATTTTTATCGTTAAGTTCACATTATTTTACATCTAAAACACGTATTTACAATACATTTGGGTGAATACAAAAAATAGAAAAAAAATTTTGGAAAAAATTTGGTAAAAAATGGTGATAATTCCGCTAAATATCGTTTAAAGTCATTTGTATTGAACTAATCATACTTTTTATATTTTTATCGTTAAGTTCACATAATTTTACATCTAAAACACGTCTTTACAATACATTTGGGTGAATATAAAAGGTCGTAAAAAAATTTTGAAATACAGGTTATGAATCCGCTAAATATCGTCTTAAGTCATTTCTATTAAACTAATCATACTTTTTATATTTTTAACGTTAAGTTCACATTATTTTACATCTAAAACACGTGTTTACAATACATTTGGGTGAATACAAAAAATAGAAAAAAAATTTGGTAAAAAATGGTGATAATTCCGCTAAATATCGTTTAAAGTCATTTGTATTGAACTAATCATACTTTTTATATTTTTATCGTTAAGTTCACATTATTTTACATCTAAAACACGTATTTACAATACATTTGGGTGAATACAAAAAATAGAAAAAAAATTTGGGAAAAAATTTGGTAAAAAATGGTGATAATTCCGCTAAATATCGTTTAAAGTCATTTGTATTGAACTAATCATACTTTTTATATTTTTATCGTTAAGATCACATTATTTTACATCTAAAACACGTATTTACAATACATTTGGATGAATACAAAAAATAGAAAAAAAATTTGGGAAAAAATTTGGTAAAAAATGGTGATAATTCCGCTAAATATTCGTTTAAAGTCATTTGTATTGAACTAATCATACTTTTTATATTTTTATCGTTAAGTTCACATTATTTTACATCTAAAACACGTATTTACAATACATTTGGGTGAATACAAAAAATAGAAAAAAAATTTTGGAAAAAATTTGGTAAAAAATGGTGATAATTCCGCTAAATATCGTTTAAAGTCATTTGTATTGAACTAATCATACTTTTTATATTTTTATCGTTAAGTTCACATTATTTTACATCTAAAACACGTATTTACAATACATTTGGGTGAATATAAAAGGTCGTAAAAAAATTTTGAAATACAGGTGATGAATCCGCTAAATATCGTCTTAAGTCATTTCTATTAAACTAATCATACTTTTTATATTTTTAACGTTAAGTTCACATTATTTTACATCTAAAACACGTGTTTACAATACATTTGGGTGAATACAAAAAATAGAAAAAAAATTTGGTAAAAAATGGTGATAATTCCGCTAAATATCGTTTAAAGTCATTTGTATTGAACTAATCATACTTTTTATATTTTTATCGTTAAGTTCACATTATTTTACATCTAAAACACGTATTTACAATACATTTGGGTGAATACAAAAAATAGAAAAAAAATTTTGGAAAAAATTTGGTAAAAAATGGTGATAATTCCGCTAAATATCGTTTAAAGTCATTTGTATTGAACTAATCATACTTTTTATATTTTTATCGTTAAGTTCACATTATTTTACATCTAAAACACGTATTTACAATACATTTGGGTGAATACAAAAAATAGAAAAAAAATTTGGGAAAAAATTTGGTAAAAAATGGTGATAATTCCGCTAAATATCGTTTAAAGTCATTTGTATTGAACTAATCATACTTTTTATATTTTTATCGTTAAGTTCACATTATTTTACATCTAAAACACGTATTTACAATACATTTGGGTGAATACAAAAAATAGAAAAAAAATTTTGGAAAAAATTTGGTAAAAAATGGTGATAATTCCGCTAAATATCGTTTAAAGTCATTTGTATTGAACTAATCATACTTTTTATATTTTTATCGTTAAGTTCACATAATTTACATCTAAAACACGTCTTTACAATACATTTGGGTGAATATAAAAGGTCGTAAAAAAACTTTGAAATACAGGTGATGAATCCGCTAAATATCGTCTTAAGTCATTTCTATTAAACTAATCATACTTTTTATATTTTTATCGTTAAGTTCACATAATTTTACATCTAAAACACGTCTTTACAATACATTTGGATGAATATAAAAGGTCGTAAAAAAATTTTGAAATACAGGTGATGAATCCGCTAAATATCGTCTTTAGTCATTTCTATTAAACTAATCATACTTTTTATATTTTTAACGTTAAGTTCACATTATTTTACATCTAAAACACGTGTTTACAATACATTTGGGTGAATACAAAAAATAGAAAAAAAATTTGGTAAAAAATGGTGATAATTCCGCTAAATATCGTTTAAAGTCATTTGTATTGAACTAATCAAACTTTTTATATTTTTATCGTTAAGATCACATTATTTTACATCTAAAACACGTATTTACAATACATTTGGGTGAATATAAAAAATAGAAAAAAAATTTGGGAAAAAATTTGGTAAAAAATGGTGATAATTCCGCTAAATATCGTTTAAAGTCATTTGTATTGAACTAATCATACTTTTTATATTTTTATCGTTAAGTTCACATTATTTTACATCTAAAACACGTATTTACAATACATTTGGGTGAATACAAAAAATAGAAAAAAAATTTTGGAAAAAATTTGGTAAAAAATGGTGATAATTCCGCTAAATATCATTTAAAGTCATTTGTATTGAACTAATCATACTTTTTATATTTTTATCGTTAAGTTCACATAATTTTACATCTAAAACACGTCTTTACAATACATTTGGGTGAATATAAAAGGTCGTAAAAAAATTTTGAAATACAGGTGATGAATCCGCTAAATATCGTCTTAAGTCATTTCTATTAAACTAATCATACTTTTTATATTTTTAACGTTAAGTTCACATTATTTTACATCTAAAACACGTGTTTACAATACATTTGGGTGAATACAAAAAATAGAAAAAAAATTTGGTAAAAAATGGCGATAATTCCGCTAAATATCGTTTAAAGTCATTTGTATTGAACTAATCATACTTTTTATATTTTTATCGTTAAGATCACATTATTTTACATCTAAAACACGTATTTACAATACATTTGGGTGAATACAAAAAATAGAAAAAAAATTTGGGAAAAAATTTGGTAAAAAATGGTGATAATTCCGCTAAATATCGTTTAAAGTCATTTGTATTGAACTAATCATACTTTTTATATTTTTATCGTTAAGTTCACATTATTTTACATCTAAAACACGTATTTACAATACATTTGGGTGAATATAAAAGGTCGTAAAAAAACTTTGAATTACAGGTGATGAATCCGCTAAATATCGTCTTAAGTCATTTCTATTAAACTAATCATACTTTTTATATTTTTATCGTTAAGTTCACATTATTTTACATCTAAAACACGTATTTACAATACATTTGGGTGAATACAAAAAATAGAAAAAAAATTTTGGAAAAAATTTGGTAAAAAATGGTGATAATTCCGCTAAATATCGTTTAAAGTCATTTGTATTGAACTAATCATACTTTTTATATTTTCATCGTTAAGTTCACATAATTTTACATCTAAAACACGTCTTTACAATACATTTGGGTGAATATAAAAGGTCGTAAAAAAATTTTGAAATACAGGTTATGAATCCGCTAAATATCGTCTTAAGTCATTTCTATTAAACTAATCATACTTTTTATATTTTTAACGTTAAGTTCACATTATTTTACATCTAAAACACGTGTTTACAATACATTTGGGTGAATACAAAAAATAGAAAAAAAATTTGGTAAAAAATGGTGATAATTCCGCTAAATATCGTTTAAAGTCATTTGTATTGAACTAATCATACTTTTTATGTTTTTATCGTTAAGTTCACATTATTTTACATCTAAAACACGTATTTACAATACATTTGGGTGAATACAAAAAATAGAAAAAAAATTTGGGAAAAAATTTGGTAAAAAATGGTGATAATTCCGCTAAATATCGTTTAAAGTCATTTGTATTGAACTAATCATACTTTTTATATTTTTATCGTTAAGATCACATTATTTTACATCTAAAACACGTATTTACAATACATTTGGATGAATACAAAAAATAGAAAAAAAATTTGGGAAAAAATTTGGTAAAAAATGGTGATAATTCCGCTAAATATCGTTTAAAGTCATTTGTATTGAACTAATCATACTTTTTATATTTTTATCGTTAAGTTCACATTATTTTACATCTAAAACACGTCTTTACAATACATTTGGGTGAATATAAAAGGTCGTAAAAAAATTTTGAAATACAGGTGATGAATCCGCTAAATATCGTCTTAAGTCATTTCTATTAAACTAATCATACTTTTTATATTTTTAACGTTAAGTGCACATTATTTTACATCTAAAACACGTGTTTACAATACATTTGGGTGAATACAAAAAATAGAAAAAAAATTTGGTAAAAAATGGTGATAATTCCGCTAAATATCGTTTAAAGTCATTTGTATTGAACTAATCATACTTTTTATATTTTTATCGTTAAGTTCACATTATTTTACATCTAAAACACGTATTTACAATACATTTGGGTGAATACAAAAAATAGAAAAAAAATTTTGGAAAAAATTTGGTAAAAAATGGTGATAATTCCGCTAAATATCGTTTAAAGTCATTTGTATTGAACTAATCATACTTTTTATATTTTTATCGTTAAGTTCACATTATTTTACATCTAAAACACGTCTTTACAATACATTTGGGTGAATATAAAAGGTCGTAAAAAAATTTTGAAATACAGGTGATGAATCCGCTAAATATCGTCTTAAGTCATTTCTATTAAACTAATCATACTTTTTATATTTTTAACGTTAAGTTCACATTATTTTACATCCAAAACACGTGTTTACAATACATTTGGGTGAATACAAAAAATAGAAAAAAAATTTGGGAAAAAATTGGGTAAAAAATGGTGATAATTCCGCTAAATATCGTTTACAGTCATTTGTATTGAACTAATCATACTTTTTATATTTTTATCGTTAAGTTCACATTATTTTACATCTAAAACACGTATTTACAATACATTTGGGTGAATACAAAAAATAGATAAAAAATTTGGGAAAAAATTTGGTAAAAAATGGTGATAATTCCGCTAAATATCGTTTAAAGTCATTTGTATTGAACTAATCATACTTTTTATATTTTTATCGTTAAGTTCACATTATTTTACATCTAAAACAAGTATTTACAATACATTTGGGTGAATACAAAAAATAGAAAAAAAATTTGGGAAAAAATTTGGTAAAAAATGGTGATAATTCCGCTAAATATCGTTTAAAGTCATTTGTATTGAACTAATTATACTTTTTATATTTTTATCGTTAAGTTCACATAATTTTACATCTAAAACACGTCTTTACAATACATTTGGGTGAATATAAAAGGTCGTAAAAAAATTTTGAAATACAGGTGATGAATCCGCTAAATATCGTCTTAAGTCATTTCTATTAAACTAATCATACTTTTTATATTTTTAACGTTAAGTTCACATTATTTTACATCTAAAACACGTGTTTACAATACATTTGGGTGAATACAAAAAATAGAAAAAAAATTTGGTAAAAAATGGTGATAATTCCGCTAAATATCGTTTAAAGTCATTTGTATTGAACTAATCAAACTTTTTATATTTTTATCGTTAAGATCACATTATTTTACATCTAAAACACGTATTTACAATACATTTGGGTGAATACAAAAAATAGAAAAAAAATTTGGGAAAAAATTTGGTAAAAAATGGTGATAATTCCGCTAAATATCGTTTAAAGTCATTTGTATTGAACTAATCATACTTTTTATATTTTTATCGTTAAGTTCACATTATTTTACATCTAAAACACGTATTTACAATACATTTGGGTGAATATAAAAGGTCGTAAAATAACTTTGAATTACAGGTGATGAATCCGCTAAATATCGTCTTAAGTCATTTCTATTAAACTAATCATACTTTTTATATTTTTATCGTTAAGTTCACATTATTTTACATCTAAAACACGTATTTACAATACATTTGGGTGAATACAAAAAATAGAAAAAAAATTTTGGAAAAAATTTGGTAAAAAATGGTGATAATTCCGCTAAATATCGTTTAAAGTCATTTGTATTGAACTAATCATACTTTTTATATTTTTATCGTTAAGTTCACATAATTTTACATCTAAAACACGTCTTTACAATACATTTGGGTGAATATAAAAGGTCGTAAAAAAATTTTGAAATACAGGTTATGAATCCGCTAAATATCGTCTTAAGTCATTTCTATTAAACTAATCATACTTTTTATATTTTTAACGTTAAGTTCACATTATTTTACATCTAAAACACGTGTTTACAATACATTTGGGTGAATACAAAAAATAGAAAAAAAATTTGGTAAAAAATGGTGATAATTCCGCTAAATATCGTTTAAAGTCATTTGTATTGAACTAATCATACTTTTTATGTTTTTATCGTTAAGTTCACATTATTTTACATCTAAAACACGTATTTACAATACATTTGGGTGAATACAAAAAATAGAAAAAAAATTTGGGAAAAAATTTGGTAAAAAATGGTGATAATTCCGCTAAATATCGTTTAAAGTCATTTGTATTGAACTAATCATACTTTTTATATTTTTATCGTTAAGATCACATTATTTTACATCTAAAACACGTATTTACAATACATTTGGATGAATACAAAAAATAGAAAAAAAATTTGGGAAAAAATTTGGTAAAAAATGGTGATAATTCCGCTAAATATCGTTTAAAGTCATTTGTATTGAACTAATCATACTTTTTATATTTTTATCGTTAAGTTCACATTATTTTACATCTAAAACACGTCTTTACAATACATTTGGGTGAATATAAAAGGTCGTAAAAAAATTTTGAAATACAGGTGATGAATCCGCTAAATATCGTCTTAAGTCATTTCTATTAAACTAATCATACTTTTTATATTTTTAACGTTAAGTGCACATTATTTTACATCTAAAACACGTGTTTACAATACATTTGGGTGAATACAAAAAATAGAAAAAAAATTTGGTAAAAAATGGTGATAATTCCGCTAAATATCGTTTAAAGTCATTTGTATTGAACTAATCATACTTTTTATATTTTTATCGTTAAGTTCACATTATTTTACATCTAAAACACGTATTTACAATACATTTGGGTGAATACAAAAAATAGAAAAAAAATTTTGGAAAAAATTTGGTAAAAAATGGTGATAATTCCGCTAAATATCGTTTAAAGTCATTTGTATTGAACTAATCATACTTTTTATATTTTTATCGTTAAGTTCACATAATTTTACATCTAAAACACGTCTTTACAATACATTTGGGTGAATATAAAAGGTCGTAAAAAAATTTTGAAATACAGGTGATGAATCCGCTAAATATCGTCTTAAGTCATTTCTATTAAACTAATCATACTTTTTATATTTTTAACGTTAAGTTCACATTATTTTACATCTAAAACACGTGTTTACAATACATTTGGGTGAATACAAAAAATAGAAAAAAAATTTGGTAAAAAATGGTGATAATTCCGCTAAATATCGTTTAAAGTCATTTGTATTGAACTAATCAAACTTTTTATATTTTTATCGTTAAGATCACATTATTTTACATCTAAAACACGTATTTACAATACATTTGGGTGAATACAAAAAATAGAAAAAAAATTTGGGAAAAAATTTGGTAAAAAATGGTGATAATTCCGCTAAATATCGTTTAAAGTCATTTGTATTGAACTAATCATACTTTTTATATTTTTATCGTTAAGTTCACATTATTTTACATCTAAAACACGTATTTACAATACATTTGGGTGAATATAAAAGGTCGTAAAAAAACTTTGAATTACAGGTGATGAATCCGCTAAATATCGTCTTAAGTCATTTCTATTAAACTAATCATACTTTTTATATTTTTATCGTTAAGTTCACATTATTTTACATCTAAAACACGTATTTACAATACATTTGGGTGAATACAAAAAATAGAAAAAAAATTTTGGAAAAAATTTGGTAAAAAATGGTGATAATTCCGCTAAATATCGTTTAAAGTCATTTGTATTGAACTAATCATACTTTTTATATTTTTATCGTTAAGTTCACATAATTTTACATCTAAAACACGTCTTTACAATACATTTGGGTGAATATAAAAGGTCGTAAAAAAATTTTGAAATACAGGTTATGAATCCGCTAAATATCGTCTTAAGTCATTTCTATTAAACTAATCATACTTTTTATATTTTTAACGTTAAGTTCACATTATTTTACATCTAAAACACGTGTTTACAATACATTTGGGTGAATACAAAAAATAGAAAAAAAATTTGGTAAAAAATGGTGATAATTCCGCTAAATATCGTTTAAAGTCATTTGTATTGAACTAATCATACTTTTTATGTTTTTATCGTTAAGTTCACATTATTTTACATCTAAAACACGTATTTACAATACATTTGGGTGAATACAAAAAATAGAAAAAAAATTTGGGAAAAAATTTGGTAAAAAATGGTGATAATTCCGCTAAATATCGTTTAAAGTCATTTGTATTGAACTAATCATACTTTTTATATTTTTATCGTTAAGATCACATTATTTTACATCTAAAACACGTATTTACAATACATTTGGATGAATACAAAAAATAGAAAAAAAATTTGGGAAAAAATTTGGTAAAAAATGGTGATAATTCCGCTAAATATCGTTTAAAGTCATTTGTATTGAACTAATCATACTTTTTATATTTTTATCGTTAAGTTCACATTATTTTACATCTAAAACACGTCTTTACAATACATTTGGGTGAATATAAAAGGTCGTAAAAAAATTTTGAAATACAGGTGATGAATCCGCTAAATATCGTCTTAAGTCATTTCTATTAAACTAATCATACTTTTTATATTTTTAACGTTAAGTGCACATTATTTTACATCTAAAACACGTGTTTACAATACATTTGGGTGAATACAAAAAATAGAAAAAAAATTTGGTAAAAAATGGTGATAATTCCGCTAAATATCGTTTAAAGTCATTTGTATTGAACTAATCATACTTTTTATATTTTTATCGTTAAGTTCACATTATTTTACATCTAAAACACGTATTTACAATACATTTGGGTGAATACAAAAAATAGAAAAAAAATTTTGGAAAAAATTTGGTAAAAAATGGTGATAATTCCGCTAAATATCGTTTAAAGTCATTTGTATTGAACTAATCATACTTTTTATATTTTTATCGTTAAGTTCACATTATTTTACATCTAAAACACGTCTTTACAATACATTTGGGTGAATATAAAAGGTCGTAAAAAAATTTTGAAATACAGGTGATGAATCCGCTAAATATCGTCTTAAGTCATTTCTATTAAACTAATCATACTTTTTATATTTTTAACGTTAAGTTCACATTATTTTACATCCAAAACACGTGTTTACAATACATTTGGGTGAATACAAAAAATAGAAAAAAAATTTGGGAAAAAATTGGGTAAAAAATGGTGATAATTCCGCTAAATAACGTTTACAGTCATTTGTATTGAACTAATCATACTTTTTATATTTTTATCGTTAAGTTCACATTATTTTACATCTAAAACACGTATTTACAATACATTTGGGTGAATACAAAAAATAGATAAAAAATTTGGGAAAAAATTTGGTAAAAAATGGTGATAATTCCGCTAAATATCGTTTAAAGTCATTTGTATTGAACTAATCATACTTTTTATATTTTTATCGTTAAGTTCACATTATTTTACATCTAAAACAAGTATTTACAATACATTTGGGTGAATACAAAAAATAGAAAAAAAATTTGGGAAAAAATTTGGTAAAAAATGGTGATAATTCCGCTAAATATCGTTTAAAGTCATTTGTATTGAACTAATTATACTTTTTATATTTTTATCGTTAAGTTCACATAATTTTACATCTAAAACACGTCTTTACAATACATTTGGGTGAATATAAAAGGTCGTAAAAAAATTTTGAAATACAGGTTATGAATCCGCTAAATATCGTCTTAAGTCATTTCTATTAAACTAATCATACTTTTTATATTTTTAACGTTAAGTTCACATTATTTTACATCTAAAACACGTGTTTACAATACATTTGGGTGAATACAAAAAATAGAAAAAAAATTTGGTAAAAAATGGTGATAATTCCGCTAAATATCGTTTAAAGTCATTTGTATTGAACTAATCATACTTTTTATATTTTTATCGTTAAGTTCACATTATTTTACATCTAAAACACGTATTTACAATACATTTGAGTGAATACAAAAAATAGAAAAAAAATTTGGGAAAAAAATTTGGTAAAAAATGGTGATAATTCCGCTAAATATCGTTTAAAGTCATTTGTATTGAACTAATCATACTTTTTATATTTTTATCGTTAAGATCACATTATTTTACATCTAACACACGTATTTACAATACATTTGGGTGAATACAAAAAATAGAAAAAAAATTTGGGAAAAAATTTGGTAAAAAATGGTGATAATTCCGCTAAATATTCGTTTAAAGTCATTTGTATTGAACTAATCATACTTTTTATATTTTTATCGTTAAGTTCACATTATTTTACATCTAAAACACGTATTTACAATACATTTGGGTGAATACAAAAAATAGAAAAAAAATTTGGGAAAAAATTTGGTAAAAAATGGTGATAATTCCGCTAAATATCGTTTAAAGTCATTTGTATTGAACTAATCATACTTTTTATATTTTTATCGTTAAGTTCACATAATTTTACATCTAAAACACGTCTTTACAATACATTTGGGTGAATATAAAAGGTCGTAAAAAAATTTTGAAATACAGGTTATGAATCCGCTAAATATCGTCTTAAGTCATTTCTATTAAACTAATCATACTTTTTATATTTTTAACGTTAAGTTCACATTATTTTACATCTAAAACACGTGTTTACAATACAATTGGGTGAATACAAAAAATAGAAAAAAAATTTGGTAAAAAATGGTGATAATTCCGCTAAATATCGTTTAAAGTCATTTGTATTGAACTAATCATACTTTTTATATTTTTATCGTTAAGTTCACATTATTTTACATCTAAAACACGTATTTACAATACATTTGGGTGAATACAAAAAATAGAAAAAAAATTTGGGAAAAAATTTGGTAAAAAATGGTGATAATTCCGCTAAATATCGTTTAAAGTCATTTGTATTGAACTAATTATACTTTTTATATTTTTATCGTTAAGATCACATTATATTACATCTAAAACACGTATTTACAATACATTTGGGTGAATACAAAAAATAGAAAAAAAATTTGGGAAAAAATTTGGTAAAAAATGGTGATAATTCCGCTAAATATCGTTTAAAGTCATTTGTATTGAACTAATCATACTTTTTATATTTTTATCGTTAAGTTCACATTATTTTACATCTAAAACACGTATTTACAATACATTTGGGTGAATACAAAAAATAGAAAAAAAATTTTGGAAAAAATTTGGTAAAAAATGGTGATAATTCCGCTAAATATCGTTTAAAGTCATTTGTATTGAACTAATCATACTTTTTATATTTTTATCGTTAAGTTCACATTATTTTACATCTAAAACACGTCTTTACAATACATTTGGGTGAATATAAAAGGTCGTAAAAAAATTTTGAAATACAGGTGATGAATCCGCTAAATATCGTCTTAAGTCATTTCTATTAAACTAATCATACTTTTTATATTTTTAACGTTAAGTTCACATTATTTTACATCCAAAACACGTGTTTACAATACATTTGGGTGAATACAAAAAATAGAAAAAAAATTTGGGAAAAAATTGGGTAAAAAATGGTGATAATTCCGCTAAATATCGTTTACAGTCATTTGTATTGAACTAATCATACTTTTTATATTTTTATCGTTAAGTTCACATTATTTTACATCTAAAACACGTATTTACAATACATTTGGGTGAATACAAAAAATAGATAAAAAATTTGGGAAAAAATTTGGTAAAAAATGGTGATAATTCCGCTAAATATCGTTTAAAGTCATTTGTATTGAACTAATCATACTTTTTATATTTTTATCGTTAAGTTCACATTATTTTACATCTAAAACAAGTATTTACAATACATTTGGGTGAATACAAAAAATAGAAAAAAAATTTGGGAAAAAATTTGGTAAAAAATGGTGATAATTCCGCTAAATATCGTTTAAAGTCATTTGTATTGAACTAATTATACTTTTTATATTTTTATCGTTAAGTTCACATAATTTTACATCTAAAACACGTCTTTACAATACATTTGGGTGAATATAAAAGGTCGTAAAAAAATTTTGAAATACAGGTTATGAATCCGCTAAATATCGTCTTAAGTCATTTCTATTAAACTAATCATACTTTTTATATTTTTAACGTTAAGTTCACATTATTTTACATCTAAAACACGTGTTTACAATACATTTGGGTGAATACAAAAAATAGAAAAAAAATTTGGTAAAAAATGGTGATAATTCCGCTAAATATCGTTTAAAGTCATTTGTATTGAACTAATCATACTTTTTATATTTTTATCGTTAAGTTCACATTATTTTACATCTAAAACACGTATTTACAATACATTTGGGTGAATACAAAAAATAGAAAAAAAATTTGGGAAAAAATTTGGTAAAAAATGGTGATAATTCCGCTAAATATCGTTTAAAGTCATTTGTATTGAACTAATTATACTTTTTATATTTTTATCGTTAAGATCACATTATATTACATCTAAAACACGTATTTACAATACATTTGGGTGAATACAAAAAATAGAAAAAAAATTTGGGAAAAAATTTGGTAAAAAATGGTGATAATTCCGCTAAATATCGTTTAAAGTCATTTGTATTGAACTAATCATACTTTTTATATTTTTATCGTTAAGTTCACATTATTTTACATCTAAAACACGTATTTACAATACATTTGGGTGAATACAAAAAATAGAAAAAAAATTTTGGAAAAAATTTGGTAAAAAATGGTGATAATTCCGCTAAATATCGTTTAAAGTCATTTGTATTGAACTAATCATACTTTTTATATTTTTATCGTTAAGTTCACATTATTTTACATCTAAAACACGTCTTTACAATACATTTGGGTGAATATAAAAGGTCGTAAAAAAATTTTGAAATACAGGTGATGAATCCGCTAAATATCGTCTTAAGTCATTTCTATTAAACTAATCATACTTTTTATATTTTTAACGTTAAGTTCACATTATTTTACATCTAAAACACGTGTTTACAATACATTTGGGTGAATACAAAAAATAGAAAAAAAATTTGGGAAAAAATTGGGTAAAAAATGGTGATAATTCCGCTAAATATCGTTTACAGTCATTTGTATTGAACTAATCATACTTTTTATATTTTTATCGTTAAGTTCACATTATTTTACATCTAAAACACGTATTTACAATACATTTGGGTGAATACAAAAAATAGATAAAAAATTTGGGAAAAAATTTGGTAAAAAATGGTGATAATTCCGCTAAATATCGTTTAAAGTCATTTGTATTGAACTAATCATACTTTTTATATTTTTATCGTTAAGTTCACATTATTTTACATCTAAAACACGTCTTTACAATACATTTGGGTGAATATAAAAGGTCGTAAAAAAATTTTGAAATACAGGTGATGAATCCGCTAAATATCGTCTTAAGTCATTTCTATTAAACTAATCATACTTTTTATATTTTTAACGTTAAGTTCACATTATTTTACATCTAAAACACGTGTTTACAATACATTTGGGTGAATACAAAAAATAGAAAAAAAATTTGGGAAAAAATTGGGTAAAAAATGGTGATAATTCCGCTAAATATCGTTTACAGTCATTTGTATTGAACTAATCATACTTTTTATATTTTTATCGTTAAGTTCACATTATTTTACATCTAAAACACGTATTTACAATACATTTGGGTGAATACAAAAAATAGATAAAAAATTTGGGAAAAAATTTGGTAAAAAATGGTGATAATTCCGCTAAATATCGTTTAAAGTAATTTGTATTTAACTAATCATACTTTTTATATTTTTATCGTTAAGTTCACATTATTTTACATCTAAAACAAGTATTTACAATACATTTGGGTGAATACAAAAATTAGAAAAAAAATTTGGGAAAAAATTTGGTAAAAAATGGTGATAATTCCGCTAAATATCGTTTAAAGTCATTTGTATTGAACTAATCATACTTTTTATATTTTTATCGTTAAGTTCACATTATTTTACATCTAAAACACGTATTTACAATACATTTGGGTGAATACAAAAAATAGATAAAAAATTTGGGAAAAAATTGGGTAAAAAATGGTGATAATTCCGCTAAATATCGTTTAAAGTCATTTGTATTGAACTAATCATACTTTTTATATTTTTATCGTTAAGTTCACATAATTTTACATCTAAAACACGTCTTTACAATACATTTGGGTGAATATAAAAGGTCGTAAAAAAATTTTGAAATACAGGTTATGAATCCGCTAAATATCGTCTTAAGTCATTTCTATTAAACTAATCATACTTTTTATATTTTTAACGTTAAGTTCACATTATTTTACATCTAAAACACGTGTTTACAATACATTTGGGTGAATACAAAAAATAGAAAAAAAATTTGGTAAAAAATGGTGATAATTCCGCTAAATATCGTTTAAAGTCATTTGTATTGAACTAATCATACTTTTTATATATTTATCGTTAAGTTCACATTATTTTACATCTAAAACACGTATTTACAATACATTTGGGTGAATACAAAAAATAGAAAAAAAATTTGGGAAAAAATTTGGTAAAAAATGGTGATAATTCCGCTAAATATCGTTTAAAGTCATTTGTATTGAACTAAACATACTTTTTATATTTTTATCGTTAAGATCACATTATTTTACATCTAAAACACGTATTTACAATACATTTGGGTGAATACAAAAAATAGAAAAAAAATTTGGGAAAAAATTTGGTAAAAAATGGTGATAATTCCGCTAAATATTCGTTTAAAGTCATTTGTATTGAACTAATCATACTTTTTATATTTTTATCGTTAAGTTCACATTATTTTACATCTAAAACACGTATTTACAATACATTTGGTTGAATACAAAAAATAGAAAAAAAATTTGGGAAAAAATTTGGGAAAAAATTTGGTAAAAAATGGTGATAATTCCGCTAAATATCGTTTAAAGTCATTTGTATTGAACTAATCATACTTTTTATATTTTTATCGTTAAGTTCAAATTATTTTACATCTAAAACACGTATTTACAATACATTTGGGTGAATACAAAAAATAGAAAAAAAATTTGGGAAAAAATTTGGTAAAAAATGGTGATAATTCCGCTAAATATCGTTTAAAGTCATTTGTATTGAACTAATCATACTTTTTATATTTTTATCGTTAAGTTCAAATTATTTTACATCTAAAACACGTATTTACAATACATTTGGGTGAATACAAAAAATAGAAAAAAAATTTGGGAAAAAATTTGGTAAAAAATGGTGATAATTCCGCTAAATATCGTTTAAAGTCATTTGTATTGAACTAATCATACTTTTTATATTTTTATCGTTAAGTTCACATTATTTTACATCTAAAACACGTCTTTACAATACATTTGGGTGAATATAAAAGGTCGTAAAAAAATTTTGAAATACAGGTGATGAATCCGCTAAATATCGTCTTAAGTCATTTCTATTAAACTAATCATACTTTTTATATTTTTAACGTTAAGTTCACATTATTTTACATCTAAAACACGTGTTTACAATACATTTGGGTGAATACAAAAAATAGAAAAAAAATTTGGGAAAAAATTTGGTAAAAAATGGTGATAATTCCGCTAAATATCGTCTTAAGTCATTTCTATTAAACTAATCATACTTTTTATATTTTTAACGTTAAGTTCACATTATTTTACATCTAAAACACGTATTTACTATACATTTGGGTGAATACAAAAAATAGATAAAAAATTTGGGAAAAAATTTGGTAAAAAATGGTGATAATTCCGCTAAATATCGTTTAAAGTCATTTGTATTGAACTAATCATACTTTTTATATTTTTATCGTTAAGTTCACATTATTTTACATCTAAAACAAGTATTTACAATACATTTGGGTGAATACAAAAATTAGAAAAAAAATTTGGGAAAAAATTTGGTAAAAAATGGTGATAATTCCGCTAAATATCGTTTAAAGTCATTTGTATTGAACTAATCATACTTTTTATATTTTTATCGTTAAGTTCACATTATTTTACATCTAAAACACGTATTTACAATACATTTGGGTGAATACAAAAAATAGATAAAAAATTTGGGAAAAAATTGGGTAAAAAATGGTGATAATTCCGCTAAATATCGTTTAAAGTCATTTGTATTGAACTAATCATACTTTTTATATTTTTATCGTTAAGTTCACATAATTTTACATCTAAAACACGTCTTTACAATACATTTGGGTGAATATAAAAGGTCGTAAAAAAATTTTGAAATACAGGTTATGAATCCGCTAAATATCGTCTTAAGTCATTTCTATTAAACTAATCATACTTTTTATATTTTTAACGTTAAGTTCACATTATTTTACATCTAAAACACGTGTTTACAATACATTTGGGTGAATACAAAAAATAGAAAAAAAATTTGGTAAAAAATGGTGATAATTCCGCTAAATATCGTTTAAAGTCATTTGTATTGAACTAATCATACTTTTTATATTTTTATCGTTAAGTTCACATTATTTTACATCTAAAACACGTATTTACAATACATTTGGGTGAATACAAAAAATAGATAAAAAATTTGGGAAAAAATTTGGTAAAAAATGGTGATAATTCCGCTAAATATCGTTTAAAGTCATTTGTATTTAACTAATCATACTTTTTATATTTTTATCGTTAAGTTCACATTATTTTACATCTAAAACAAGTATTTACAATACATTTGGGTGAATACAAAAATTAGAAAAAAAATTTGGGAAAAAATTTGGTAAAAAATGGTGATAATTCCGCTAAATATCGTTTAAAGTCATTTGTATTGAACTAATCATACTTTTTATATTTTTATCGTTAAGTTCACATTATTTTACATCTAAAACACGTATTTACAATACATTTGGGTGAATACAAAAAATAGATAAAAAATTTGGGAAAAAATTGGGTAAAAAATGGTGATAATTCCGCTAAATATCGTTTAAAGTCATTTGTATTGAACTAATCATACTTTTTATATTTTTATCGTTAAGTTCACATAATTTTACATCTAAAACACGTCTTTACAATACATTTGGGTGAATATAAAAGGTCGTAAAAAAATTTTGAAATACAGGTTATGAATCCGCTAAATATCGTCTTAAGTCATTTCTATTAAACTAATCATACTTTTTATATTTTTAACGTTAAGTTCACATTATTTTACATCTAAAACACGTGTTTACAATACATTTGGGTGAATACAAAAAATAGAAAAAAAATTTGGTAAAAAATGGTGATAATTCCGCTAAATATCGTTTAAAGTCATTTGTATTGAACTAATCATACTTTTTATATTTTTATCGTTAAGTTCACATTATTTTACATCTAAAACACGTATTTACAATACATTTGGGTGAATACAAAAAATAGAAAAAAAATTTGGGAAAAAATTTGGTAAAAAATGGTGATAATTCCGCTAAATATCGTTTAAAGTCATTTGTATTGAACTAATCATACTTTTTATATTTTTATCGTTAAGATCACATTATTTTACATCTAAAACACGTATTTACAATACATTTGGGTGAATACAAAAAATAGAAAAAAAATTTGGGAAAAAATTTGGTAAAAAATGGTGATAATTCCGCTAAATATTCGTTTAAAGTCATTTGTATTGAACTAATCATACTTTTTATATTTTTATCGTTAAGTTCACATTATTTTACATCTAAAACACGTATTTACAATACATTTGGTTGAATACAAAAAATAGAAAAAAAATTTGGGAAAAAATTTGGGAAAAAATTTGGTAAAAAATGGTGATAATTCCGCTAAATATCGTTTAAAGTCATTTGTATTGAACTAATCATACTTTTTATATTTTTATCGTTAAGTTCAAATTATTTTACATCTAAAACACGTATTTACAATACATTTGGGTGAATATAAAAGGTCGTAAAAAAATTTTGAAATACAGGTGATGAATCCGCTAAATATCGTCTTAAGTCATTTCTATTAAACTAATCATACTTTTTATATTTTTAACGTTAAGTTCACATTATTTTACATCTAAAACACGTATTTACTATACATTTGGGTGAATACAAAAAATAGATAAAAAATTTGGGAAAAAATTTGGTAAAAAATGGTGATAATTCCGCTAAATATCGTTTAAAGTCATTTGTATTGAACTAATCATACTTTTTATATTTTTATCGTTAAGTTCACATTATTTTACATCTAAAACAAGTATTTACAATACATTTGGGTGAATACAAAAATTAGAAAAAAAATTTGGGAAAAAATTTGGTAAAAAATGGTGATAATTCCGCTAAATATCGTTTAAAGTCATTTGTATTGAACTAATCATACTTTTTATATTTTTATCGTTAAGTTCACATTATTTTACATCTAAAACACGTATTTACAATACATTTGGGTGAATACAAAAAATAGATAAAAAATTTGGGAAAAAATTGGGTAAAAAATGGTGATAATTCCGCTAAATATCGTTTAAAGTCATTTGTATTGAACTAATCATACTTTTTATATTTTTATCGTTAAGTTCACATAATTTTACATCTAAAACACGTCTTTACAATACATTTGGGTGAATATAAAAGGTCGTAAAAAAATTTTGAAATACAGGTTATGAATCCGCTAAATATCGTCTTAAGTCATTTCTATTAAACTAATCATACTTTTTATATTTTTAACGTTAAGTTCACATTATTTTACATCTAAAACACGTGTTTACAATACATTTGGGTGAATACAAAAAATAGAAAAAAAATTTGGTAAAAAATGGTGATAATTCCGCTAAATATCGTTTAAAGTCATTTGTATTGAACTAATCATACTTTTTATATTTTTATCGTTAAGTTCACATTATTTTACATCTAAAACACGTATTTACAATACATTTGGGTGAATACAAAAAATAGAAAAAAAATTTGGGAATAAATTTGGTAAAAAATGGTGATAATTCCGCTAAATATCGTTTAAAGTCATTTGTATTGAACTAATCATACTTTTTATATTTTTATCGTTAAGATCACATTATTTTACATCTAAAACACGTATTTACAATACATTTGGGTGAATACAAAAAATAGAAAAAAAATTTGGGAAAAAATTTGGTAAAAAATGGTGATAATTCCGCTAAATATTCGTTTAAAGTCATTTGTATTGAACTAATCATACTTTTTATATTTTTATCGTTAAGTTCACATTATTTTACATCTAAAACACGTATTTACAATACATTTGGGTGAATACAAAAAATAGAAAAAAAATTTTGGAAAAAATTTTGTAAAAAATGGTGATAATTCCGCTAAATATCGTTTAAAGTCATTTGTATTGAACTAATCATACTTTTTATATTTTTATCGTTAAGTTCACATTATTTTACATCTAAAACACGTCTTTACAATACATTTGGGTGAATATAAAAGGTCGTAAAAAAATTTTGAAATACAGGTGATGAATCCGCTAAATATCGTCTTAAGTCATTTCTATTAAACTAATCATACTTTTTATATTTTTAACGTTAAGTTCACATTATTTTACATCTAAAACACGTGTTTACAATACATTTGGGTGAATACAAAAAATAGAAAAAAAATTTGGGAAAAAATTTGGTAAAAAATGGTGATAATTCCGCTAAATATCGTCTTAAGTCATTTCTATTAAACTAATCATACTTTTTATATTTTTAACGTTAAGTTCACATTATTTTACATCTAAAACACGTATTTACTATACATTTGGGTGAATACAAAAAATAGATAAAAAATTTGGGAAAAAATTTGGTAAAAAATGGTGATAATTCCGCTAAATATCGTTTAAAGTCATTTGTATTGAACTAATCATACTTTTTATATTTTTATCGTTAAGTTCACATTATTTTACATCTAAAACAAGTATTTACAATACATTTGGGTGAATACAAAAATTAGAAAAAAAATTTGGGAAAAAATTTGGTAAAAAATGGTGATAATTCCGCTAAATATCGTTTAAAGTCATTTGTATTGAACTAATCATACTTTTTATATTTTTATCGTTAAGTTCACATTATTTTACATCTAAAACACGTATTTACAATACATTTGGGTGAATACAAAAAATAGATAAAAAATTTGGGAAAAAATTGGGTAAAAAATGGTGATAATTCCGCTAAATATCGTTTAAAGTCATTTGTATTGAACTAATCATACTTTTTATATTTTTATCGTTAAGTTCACATAATTTTACATCTAAAACACGTCTTTACAATACATTTGGGTGAATATAAAAGGTCGTAAAAAAATTTTGAAATACAGGTTATGAATCCGCTAAATATCGTCTTAAGTCATTTCTATTAAACTAATCATACTTTTTATATTTTTAACGTTAAGTTCACATTATTTTACATCTAAAACACGTGTTTACAATACATTTGGGTGAATACAAAAAATAGAAAAAAAATTTGGTAAAAAATGGTGATAATTCCGCTAAATATCGTTTAAAGTCATTTGTATTGAACTAATCATACTTTTTATATTTTTATCGTTAAGTTCACATTATTTTACATCTAAAACACGTATTTACAATACATTTGGGTGAATACAAAAAATAGATAAAAAATTTGGGAAAAAATTTGGTAAAAAATGGTGATAATTCCGCTAAATATCGTTTAAAGTCATTTGTATTTAACTAATCATACTTTTTATATTTTTATCGTTAAGTTCACATTATTTTACATCTAAAACAAGTATTTACAATACATTTGGGTGAATACAAAAATTAGAAAAAAAATTTGGGAAAAAATTTGGTAAAAAATGGTGATAATTCCGCTAAATATCGTTTAAAGTCATTTGTATTGAACTAATCATACTTTTTATATTTTTATCGTTAAGTTCACATTATTTTACATCTAAAACACGTATTTACAATACATTTGGGTGAATACAAAAAATAGATAAAAAATTTGGGAAAAAATTGGGTAAAAAATGGTGATAATTCCGCTAAATATCGTTTAAAGTCATTTGTATTGAACTAATCATACTTTTTATATTTTTATCGTTAAGTTCACATAATTTTACATCTAAAACACGTCTTTACAATACATTTGGGTGAATATAAAAGGTCGTAAAAAAATTTTGAAATACAGGTTATGAATCCGCTAAATATCGTCTTAAGTCATTTCTATTAAACTAATCATACTTTTTATATTTTTAACGTTAAGTTCACATTATTTTACATCTAAAACACGTGTTTACAATACATTTGGGTGAATACAAAAAATAGAAAAAAAATTTGGTAAAAAATGGTGATAATTCCGCTAAATATCGTTTAAAGTCATTTGTATTGAACTAATCATACTTTTTATATTTTTATCGTTAAGTTCACATTATTTTACATCTAAAACACGTATTTACAATACATTTGGGTGAATACAAAAAATAGAAAAAAAATTTGGGAAAAAATTTGGTAAAAAATGGTGATAATTCCGCTAAATATCGTTTAAAGTCATTTGTATTGAACTAATCATACTTTTTATATTTTTATCGTTAAGATCACATTATTTTACATCTAAAACACGTATTTACAATACATTTGGGTGAATACAAAAAATAGAAAAAAAATTTGGGAAAAAATTTGGTAAAAAATGGTGATAATTCCGCTAAATATTCGTTTAAAGTCATTTGTATTGAACTAATCATACTTTTTATATTTTTATCGTTAAGTTCACATTATTTTACATCTAAAACACGTATTTACAATACATTTGGTTGAATACAAAAAATAGAAAAAAAATTTGGGAAAAAATTTGGGAAAAAATTTGGTAAAAAATGGTGATAATTCCGCTAAATATCGTTTAAAGTCATTTGTATTGAACTAATCATACTTTTTATATTTTTATCGTTAAGTTCAAATTATTTTACATCTAAAACACGTATTTACAATACATTTGGGTGAATATAAAAGGTCGTAAAAAAATTTTGAAATACAGGTGATGAATCCGCTAAATATCGTCTTAAGTCATTTCTATTAAACTAATCATACTTTTTATATTTTTAACGTTAAGTTCACATTATTTTACATCTAAAACACGTATTTACTATACATTTGGGTGAATACAAAAAATAGATAAAAAATTTGGGAAAAAATTTGGTAAAAAATGGTGATAATTCCGCTAAATATCGTTTAAAGTCATTTGTATTGAACTAATCATACTTTTTATATTTTTATCGTTAAGTTCACATTATTTTACATCTAAAACAAGTATTTACAATACATTTGGGTGAATACAAAAATTAGAAAAAAAATTTGGGAAAAAATTTGGTAAAAAATGGTGATAATTCCGCTAAATATCGTTTAAAGTCATTTGTATTGAACTAATCATACTTTTTATATTTTTATCGTTAAGTTCACATTATTTTACATCTAAAACACGTATTTACAATACATTTGGGTGAATACAAAAAATAGATAAAAAATTTGGGAAAAAATTGGGTAAAAAATGGTGATAATTCCGCTAAATATCGTTTAAAGTCATTTGTATTGAACTAATCATACTTTTTATATTTTTATCGTTAAGTTCACATAATTTTACATCTAAAACACGTCTTTACAATACATTTGGGTGAATATAAAAGGTCGTAAAAAAATTTTGAAATACAGGTTATGAATCCGCTAAATATCGTCTTAAGTCATTTCTATTAAACTAATCATACTTTTTATATTTTTAACGTTAAGTTCACATTATTTTACATCTAAAACACGTGTTTACAATACATTTGGGTGAATACAAAAAATAGAAAAAAAATTTGGTAAAAAATGGTGATAATTCCGCTAAATATCGTTTAAAGTCATTTGTATTGAACTAATCATACTTTTTATATTTTTATCGTTAAGTTCACATTATTTTACATCTAAAACACGTATTTACAATACATTTGGGTGAATACAAAAAATAGAAAAAAAATTTGGGAATAAATTTGGTAAAAAATGGTGATAATTCCGCTAAATATCGTTTAAAGTCATTTGTATTGAACTAATCATACTTTTTATATTTTTATCGTTAAGATCACATTATTTTACATCTAAAACACGTATTTACAATACATTTGGGTGAATACAAAAAATAGAAAAAAAATTTGGGAAAAAATTTGGTAAAAAATGGTGATAATTCCGCTAAATATTCGTTTAAAGTCATTTGTATTGAACTAATCATACTTTTTATATTTTTATCGTTAAGTTCACATTATTTTACATCTAAAACACGTATTTACAATACATTTGGGTGAATACAAAAAATAGAAAAAAAATTTTGGAAAAAATTTTGTAAAAAATGGTGATAATTCCGCTAAATATCGTTTAAAGTCATTTGTATTGAACTAATCATACTTTTTATATTTTTATCGTTAAGTTCACATTATTTTACATCTAAAACACGTCTTTACAATACATTTGGGTGAATATAAAAGATAGTAAAAAAATTTTGAAATACAGGTGATGAATCCGCTAAATATCGTCTTAAGTCATTTCTATTAAACTAATCATACTTTTTATATTTTTAACGTTAAGTTCACATTATTTTACATCTAAAACACGTGTTTACAATACATTTGGGTGAATACAAAAAATAGAAAAAAAATTTGGTAAAAAATGGTGATAATTCCGCTAAATATCGTTTAAAGTCATTTGTATTGAACTAATCATACTTTTTATATTTTTATCGTTAAGTTCACATTATTTTACATCTAAAACACGTATTTACAATACATTTGGGTGAATACAAAAAATAGAAAAAAAATTTGGGAAAAAATTTGGTAAAAAATGGTGATAATTCAACTAAATATCGTTTAAAGTCATTTGTATTGAACTAATCATACTTTTTATATTTTTATCGTTAAGTTCACATAATTTTACATCTAAAATACGTCTTTACAATACATTTGGGTGAATATAAAAGGTCGTAAAAAAATTTTGAAATACAGGTTATGAATCCGCTAAATATCGTCTTAAGTCATTTCTATTAAACTAATCATACTTTTTATATTTTTAACGTTAAGTTCACATTATTTTACATCTAAAACACGTGTTTACAATACATTTGGGTGAATACAAAAAATAGAAAAAAAATTTGGTAAAAAATGGTGATAATTCCGCTAAATATCGTTTAAAGTCATTTGTATTGAACTAATCATACTTTTTATATTTTTATCGTTAAGTTCACATTATTTCACATCTAAAACACGTATTTACAATACATTTGGGTGAATACAAAAAATAGAAAAAAAATTTGGGAAAAAATTTGGTAAAAAATGGTGATAATTCCGCTAAATATCGTTTAAAGTCATTTGTATTGAACTAATCATACTTTTTATATTTTTATCGTTAAGATCACATTATTTTACATCTAAAACACGTATTGATAAATACATTTGGGTGAATACAAAAAATAGAAAAAAAATTTGGGAAAAAATTTGGTAAAAAATGGTGATAATTCCGCTAAATATCGTTTAAAGTCATTTGTATTGAACTAATCATACTTTTTATATTTTTATCGTTAAGTTCACATTATTTTACATCTAAAACAAGTATTTACAATACATTTGGGTGAATACAAAAATTAGAAAAAAAATTTGGGAAAAAATTTGGTAAAAAATGGTGATAATTCCGCTAAATATCGTTTAAAGTCATTTGTATTGAACTAATCATACTTTTTATATTTTTATCGTTAAGTTCACATTATTTTACATCTAAAACACGTATTTACAATACATTTGGGTGAATACAAAAAATAGATAAAAAATTTGGGAAAAAATTGGGTAAAAAATGGTGATAATTCCGCTAAATATCGTTTAAAGTCATTTGTATTGAACTAATCATACTTTTTATATTTTTATCGTTAAGTTCACATTATTTTACATCTAAAACACGTATTTACAATACATTTGGGTGAATACAAAAAATAGAAAAAAAATTTGGGAAAAAATTTGGTAAAAAATGGTGATAATTCAACTAAATATCGTTTAAAGTCATTTGTATTGAACTAATCATACTTTTTATATTTTTATCGTTAAGTTCACATAATTTTACATCTAAAACACGTCTTTACAATACATTTGGGTGAATATAAAAGGTCGTAAAAAAATTTTGAAATACAGGTTATGAATCCGCTAAATATCGTCTTAAGTCATTTCTATTAAACTAATCATACTTTTTATATTTTTAACGTTAAGTTCACATTATTTTACATCTAAAACACGTGTTTACAATACATTTGGGTGAATACAAAAAATAGAAAAAAAATTTGGTAAAAAATGGTGATAATTCCGCTAAATATCGTTTAAAGTCATTTGTATTGAACTAATCATACTTTTTATATTTTTATCGTTAAGTTCACATTATTTCACATCTAAAACACGTATTTACAATACATTTGGGTGAATACAAAAAATAGAAAAAAAATTTGGGAAAAAATTTGGTAAAAAATGGTGATAATTCCGCTAAATATCGTTTAAAGTCATTTGTATTGAACTAATCATACTTTTTATATTTTTATCGTTAAGTTCACATAATTTTACATCTAAAACACGTCTTTACAATACATTTGGGTGAATATAAAAGGTCGTAAAAAAATTTTGAAATACAGGTTATGAATCCGCTAAATATCGTCTTAAGTCATTTCTATTAAACTAATCATACTTTTTATATTTTTAACGTTAAGTTCACATTATTTTACATCTAAAACACGTGTTTACAATACATTTGGGTGAATACAAAAAATAGAAAAAAAATTTGGTAAAAAATGGTGATAATTCCGCTAAATATCGTTTAAAGTCATTTGTATTGGACTAATCATACTTTTTATATTTTTATCGTTAAGTTCACATTATTTTACATCTAAAACACGTATTTACAATACATTTGGGTGAATACAAAAAATAGAAAAAAAATTTGGGAAAAAATTTGGTAAAAAATGGTGATAATTCCGCTAAATATCGTTTAAAGTCATTTGTATTGAACTAATCATACTTTTTATATTTTTATCGTTAAGATCACATTATTTTACATCTAAAACACGTATTTACAATACATTTGGGTGAATACAAAAAATAGAAAAAAAATTTGGGAAAAAATTTGGTAAAAAATGGTGATAATTCCGCTAAATATTCGTTTAAAGTCATTTGTATTGAACTAATCATACTTTTTATATTTTTATCGTTAAGTTCACATTATTTTACATCTAAAACACGTATTTACAATATATTTGGGTGAATACAAAAAATAGAAAAAAAATTTTGGAAAAAATTTGGTAAAAAATGGTGATAATTCCGCTAAATATCGTTTAAAGTCATTTGTATTGAACTAATCATACTTTTTATATTTTTATCGTTAAGTTCACATTATTTTACATCTAAAACACGTATTTACAATACATTTGGGTGAATACAAAAAATAGAAAAAAAATTTGGGAAAAAATCGGGTAAAAAATGGTGATAATTCCGCTAAATATCGTTTAAAGTCATTTGTATTGAACTAATCATATTTTTTATATTTTTATCGTTAAGTTCACATAATTTTACATCTAAAACACGTCTTTACAATACATTTGGGTGAATATAAAAGGTCGTAAAAAAATTTTGAAATACAGGTGATGAATCCGCTAAATATCGTCTTAAGTCATTTCTATTAAACTAATCATACTTTTTATATTTTTAACGTTAAGTTCACATTATTTTACATCTAAAAAACGTGTTTACAATACATTTGGGTGAATACAAAAAATAGAAAAAAAATTTGGTAAAAAATGGTGATAATTCCGCTAAATATCGTTTAAAGTCATTTGTATTGAACTAATCATACTTTTTATATTTTTATCGTTAAGTTCACATTATTTTACATCTAAAACACGTATTTACAATACATTTGGGTGAATATAAAAGGTCGTAAAAAAATTTTGAAATACAGGTGATGAATCCGCTAAATATCGTCTTAAGACATTTCTATTAAACTAATCATACTTTTTATATTTTAAACGTTAAGTTCACATTATTTTACATCTAAAACACGTGTTTACAATACATTTGGGTGAATACAAAAAATAGAAAAAAAATTTGGGAAAAAATTGGGTAAAAAATGGTGATAATTCCGCTAAATATCGTTTAAAGTCATTTGTATTGAACTAATCATACTTTTTAAATTTTTATCGTTAAGTTCACATTATTTTACATCTAAAACACGTATTTACAATACATTTGGGTGAATACAAAAAATAGATAAAAAATTTGGTAAAAAATGGTGATAATTCCGCTAAATATCGTTTAAAGTCATTTGTATTGAACTAATCATACTTTTTATATTTTTATCGTTAAGTTCACACTATTTTACATCTAAAACACGTCTTTACAATACATTTGGGTGAATATAAAAGGTCGTAAAAAAATTTTGAAATACAGGTGATGAATCCGCTAAATATCGTCTTAAGTCATTTCTATTAAACTAATCATACTTTTTATATTTTTAACGTTAAGTTCACATTATTTTACATCTAAAACACGTGTTTACAATACATTTTGTCTGAATACAAAAAATAGAAAAAAATTTGGTAAAAAATGGTGATAATTCCGCTAAATATCGTTTAAAGTCATTTGTATTGAACTAATCATACTTTTTATATTTTTATCGTTAAGTTCACATTATTTTACATCTAAAACACGTATTTACAATACATTTGGGTGAATACAAAAAATAGAAAAAAAATTTGGGAAAAAATTTGGTAAAAAATGGTGATAATTCCGCTAAATATCGTTTAAAGTCATTTGTATTGAACTAATCATACTTTTTATATTTTTATCGTTAAGATCACATTATTTTACATCTAAAACACGTATTTACAATACATTTGGGTGAATACAAAAAATAGAAAAAAAATTTGGGAAAAAATTTGGTAAAAAATGGTGATAATTCCGCTAAATATTCGTTTAAAGTCATTTGTATTGAACTAATCATACTTTTTATATTTTTATCGTTAAGTTCACATTATTTTACATCTAAAACACGTATTTACAATACATTTGGGTGAATACAAAAAATAGAAAAAAAATTTTGGAAAAAATTTGGTAAAAAATGGTGATAATTCCGCTAAATATCGTTTAAAGTCATTTGTATTGAACTAATCATACTTTTTATATTTTTATCGTTAAGTTCACATTATTTTACATCTAAAACACGTCTTAACAATACATTTGGGTGAATATAAAAGGTCGTAAAAAAATTTTGAAATACAGGTGATGAATCCGCTAAATATCGTCTTAAGTCATTTCTAGTAAACTAATCATACTTTTTATATTTTTAACGTTAAGTTCACATTATTTTACATCTAAAACACGTGTTTACAATACATTTGGGTGAATAAAAAAAATAGAAAAAAAATTTGGTAAAAAATGGTGATAATTCCGCTAAATATCGTTTAAAGTCATTTGTATTGAACTAATCATACTTTTTATATTTTTATCGTTAAGTTCACATTATTTTACATCTAAAACACGTATTTACAATACATTTGGGTGAATACAAAAAATAGAAAAAAAATTTGGGAAAAAATTTGGTAAAAAATGGTGATAATTCAACTAAATATCGTTTAAAGTCATTTGTATTGAACTAATCATACTTTTTATATTTTTATCGTTAAGTTCACATAATTTTACATCTAAAACACGTCTTTACAATACATTTGGGTGAATATAAAAGGTCGTAAAAAAATTTTGAAATACAGGTTATGAATCCGCTAAATATCGTCTTAAGTCATTTCTATTAAACTAATCATACTTTTTATATTTTTAACGTTAAGTTCACATTATTTTACATCTAAAACACGTGTTTACAATACATTTGGGTGAATACAAAAAATAGAAAAAAAATTTGGTAAAAAATGGTGATAATTCCGCTAAATATCGTTTAAAGTCATTTGTATTGAACTAATCATACTTTTTATATTTTTATCGTTAAGTTCACATTATTTTACATCTAAAACACGTATTTACAATACATTTGGGTGAATACAAAAAATAGAAAAAAAATTTGGGAAAAAATCGGGTAAAAAATGGTGATAATTCCGCTAAATATCGTTTAAAGTCATTTGTATTGAACTAATCATATTTTTTATATTTTTATCGTTAAGTTCACATAATTTTACATCTAAAACACGTCTTTACAATACATTTGGGTGAATATAAAAGGTCGTAAAAAAATTTTGAAATACAGGTGATGAATCCGCTAAATATCGTCTTAAGTCATTTCTATTAAACTAATCATACTTTTTATATTTTTAACGTTAAGTTCACATTATTTTACATCTAAAAAACGTGTTTACAATACATTTGGGTGAATACAAAAAATAGAAAAAAAATTTGGTAAAAAATGGTGATAATTCCGCTAAATATCGTTTAAAGTCATTTGTATTGAACTAATCATACTTTTTATATTTTTATCGTTAAGTTCACATTATTTTACATCTAAAACACGTATTTACAATACATTTGGGTGAATATAAAAGGTCGTAAAAAAATTTTGAAATACAGGTGATGAATCCGCTAAATATCGTCTTAA
This sequence comes from Diuraphis noxia, assembly GCF_037042655.1. Lineage (NCBI taxonomy): Eukaryota > Metazoa > Arthropoda > Insecta > Hemiptera > Aphididae > Diuraphis > Diuraphis noxia. The sequence goes on along the minus strand of NW_028301713.1, from coordinate 2,889,584 downwards.
GTCATTTCTATTAAACTAATCATACTTTTTATATTTTTAACGTTAAGTTCACATTATTTTACATCTAAAACACGTGTTTACAATACATTTGGGTGAATACAAAAAATAGAAAAAAAATTTGGGAAAAAATTGGGTAAAAAATGGTGATAATTCCGCTAAATATCGTTTAAAGTCATTTGTATTGAACTAATCATACTTTTTATATTTTTATCGTTAAGTTCACATTATTTTACATCTAAAACACGTATTTACAATACATTTGGGTGAATACAAAAAATAGATAAAAAATTTGGTAAAAAATGGTGATAATTCCGCTAAATATCGTTTAAAGTCATTTGTATTGAACTAATCATACTTTTTATATTTTTATCGTTAAGTTCACACTATTTTACATCTAAAACACGTCTTTACAATACATTTGGGTGAATATAAAAGGTCGTAAAAAAATTTTGAAATACAGGTGATGAATCCGCTAAATATCGTCTTAAGTCATTTCTATTAAACTAATCATACTTTTTATATTTTTAACGTTAAGTTCACATTATTTTACATCTAAAACACGTGTTTACAATACATTTGGGTGAATACAAAAAATAGAAAAAAAATTTGGGAAAAAATTGGGTAAAAAATGGTGATAATTCCGCTAAATATCGTTTAAAGTCATTTGTATTGAACTAATCATACTTTTTATATTTTTATCGTTAAGTTCACATTATTTTACATCTAAAACACGTATTTACAATACATTTGGGTGAATACAAAAAATAGATAAAAAATTTGGTAAAAAATGGTGATAATTCCGCTAAATATCGTTTAAAGTCATTTGTATTGAACTAATCATACTTTTTATATTTTTATCGTTAAGTTCACACTATTTTACATCTAAAACACGTCTTTACAATACATTTGTGTGAATATAAAAGGTCGTAAAAAAATTTTGAAATACGGGTGATGAATCCGCTAAATATCGTCTTAAGTCATTTCTATTAAACTAATCATACTTTTTATATTTTTAACGTTAAGTTCACATTATTTTACATCTAAAACACGTGTTTACAATACATTTTGTCTGAATACAAAAAATAGAAAAAAATTTGGTAAAAAATGGTGATAATTCCGCTAAATATCGTTTAAAGTCATTTGTATTGAACTAATCATACTTTTTATATTTTTATCGTTACGTTCACATAAATTTACATCTAAAACACGTCTTTACAATACATTTGGGTGAATATAAAAGGTCGTAAAAAAATTTTGAAATACAGGTGATGAATCCGCTAAATATCGTCTTAAGTCATTTCTATTAAACTAATCATACTTTTTATATTTTTAACGTTAAGTTCACATTATTTTACATCTAAAACACGTGTTTACAATACATTTGGGTGAATACAAAAAATAGAAAAAAAATTTGGTAAAAAATTTGGTAAAAAATGGTGATAATTCCGCTAAATATTCGTTTAAAGTCATTTGTATTGAACTAATCATACTTTTTATATTTTTATCGTTAAGTTCACATTATTTTACATCTAAAACACGTATTTACAATACATTTGGGTGAATACAAAAAATAGAAAAAAAATTTTGGAAAAAATTTGGTAAAAAATGGTGATAATTCCGCTAAATATCGTTTAAAGTCATTTGTATTGAACTAATCATACATTTTATATTTTTATCGTTAAGTTCACATAATTTTACATCTAAAACACGTCTTTACAATACATTTGGGTGAATATAAAAGGTCGTAAAAAAATTTTGAAATACAGGTTATGAATCCGCTAAATATCGTCTTAAGTCATTTCTATTAAACTAATCATACTTTTTATATTTTTAACGTTAAGTTCACATTATTTTACATCTAAAACACGTGTTTACAATACATTTGGGTGAATACAAAAAATAGAAAAAAAATTTGGTAAAAAATGGTGATAATTCCGCTAAATATCGTTTAAAGTCATTTGTATTGAACTAATCATACTTTTTATATTTTTATCGTTAAGTTCACATTATTTTACATCTAAAACACGTATTTACAATACATTTGGGTGAATATAAAAGGTCGTAAAAAAATTTTGAAATACAGGTGATGAATCCGCTAAATATCGTCTTAAGTCATTTCTATTAAACTAATCATACTTTTTATATTTTTAACGTTAAGTTCACATTATTTTACATCTAAAACACGTGTTTACAATACATTTGGGTGAATACAAAAAATAGAAAAAAAATTTGGGAAAAAATTGGGTAAATAATGGTGATAATTCCGCTAAATATCGTTTAAAGTCATTTGTATTGAACTAATCATACTTTTTATATTTTTATCGTTAAGTTCACATTATTTTACATCTAAAACACGTATTTACAATACATTTGGGTGAATACAAAAAATAGATAAAAAATTTGGTAAAAAATGGTGATAATTCCGCTAAATATCGTTTAAAGTCATTTGTATTGAACTAATCATACTTTTTATATTTTTATCGTTAAGATCACACTATTTTACATCTAAAACACGTCTTTACAATACATTTGGGTGAATATAAAAGGTCGTAAAAAAATTTTGAAATACAGGTGATGAATCCGCTAAATATCGTCTTAAGTCATTTCTATTAAACTAATCATACTTTTTATATTTTTAACGTTAAGTTCACATTATTTTACATCTAAAACACGTGTTTACAATACATTTGGGTGAATACAAAAAATAGAAAAAAAATTTGGGAAAAAATTGGGTAAAAAATGGTGATAATTCCGCTAAATATCGTTTAAAGTCATTTGTATTGAACTAATCATACTTTTTATATTTTTATCGTTAAGTTCACATTATTTTACATCTAAAACACGTATTTACAATACATTTGGGTGAATACAAAAAATAGATAAAAAATTTGGTAAAAAATGGTGATAATTCCGCTAAATATCGTTTAAAGTCATTTGTATTGAACTAATCATACTTTTTATATTTTTATCGTTAAGTTCACACTATTTTACATCTAAAACACGTCTTTACAATACATTTGTGTGAATATAAAAGGTCGTAAAAAAATTTTGAAATACGGGTGATGAATCCGCTAAATATCGTCTTAAGTCATTTCTATTAAACTAATCATACTTTTTATATTTTTAACGTTAAGTTCACATTATTTTACATCTAAAACACGTGTTTACAATACATTTTGTCTGAATACAAAAAATAGAAAAAAATTTGGTAAAAAATGGTGATAATTCCGCTAAATATCGTTTAAAGTCATTTGTATTGAACTAATCATACTTTTTATATTTTTATCGTTACGTTCACATAAATTTACATCTAAAACACGTCTTTACAATACATTTGGGTGAATATAAAAGGTCGTAAAAAAATTTTGAAATACAGGTGATGAATCCGCTAAATATCGTCTTAAGTCATTTCTATTAAACTAATCATACTTTTTATATTTTTAACGTTAAGTTCACATTATTTTACATCTAAAACACGTGTTTACAATACATTTGGGTGAATACAAAAAATAGAAAAAAAATTTGGTAAAAAATGGTGATAATTCCGCTAAATATCGTTTAAAGTCATTTGTATTGAACTAATCATACTTTTTATATTTTTATCGTTAAGTTCACATTATTTTACATCTAAAACACGTATTTACAATACATTTGGGTGAATACAAAAAATAGATAAAAAATTTGGTAAAAAATGGTGATAATTCCGCTAAATATCGTTTAAAGTCATTTGTATTGAACTAATCATACTTTTTATATTTTTATCGTTAAGTTCACACTATTTTACATCTAAAACACGTCTTTACAATACATTTGGGTGAATATAAAAGGTCGTAAAAAAATTTTGAAATACAGGTGATGAATCCGCTAAATATCGTCTTAAGTCATTTCTATTAAACTAATCATACTTTTTATATTTTTAACGTTAAGTTCACATTATTTTACATCTAAAACACGTGTTTACAATACATTTGGGTGAATACAAAAAATAGAAAAAAAATTTGGGAAAAAATTGGGTAAAAAATGGTGATAATTCCGCTAAATATCGTTTAAAGTCATTTGTATTGAACTAATCATACTTTTTATATTTTTATCGTTAAGTTCACATTATTTTACATCTAAAACACGTATTTACAATACATTTGGGTGAATACAAAAAATAGATAAAAAATTTGGTAAAAAATGGTGATAATTCCGCTAAATATCGTTTAAAGTCATTTGTATTGAACTAATCATACTTTTTATATTTTTATCGTTAAGTTCACACTATTTTACATCTAAAACACGTCTTTACAATACATTTGTGTGAATATAAAAGGTCGTAAAAAAATTTTGAAATACGGGTGATGAATCCGCTAAATATCGTCTTAAGTCATTTCTATTAAACTAATCATACTTTTTATATTTTTAACGTTAAGTTCACATTATTTTACATCTAAAACACGTGTTTACAATACATTTTGTCTGAATACAAAAAATAGAAAAAAAATTTTGGAAAAAATTTGGTAAAAAATGGTGATAATTCCGCTAAATATCGTTTAAAGTCATTTGTATTGAACTAATCATACTTTTTATATTTTTATCGTTAAGTTCACATTATTTTACATCTAAAACACGTATTTACAATACATTTGGGTGAATACAAAAAATAGAAAAAAAATTTGGGAAAAAATCGGGTAAAAAATGGTGATAATTCCGCTAAATATCGTTTAAAGTCATTTGTATTGAACTAATCATATTTTTTATATTTTTATCGTTAAGTTCACATAATTTTACATCTAAAACACGTCTTTACAATACATTTGGGTGAATATAAAAGGTCGTAAAAAAATTTTGAAATACAGGTGATGAATCCGCTAAATATCGTCTTAAGTCATTTCTATTAAACTAATCATACTTTTTATATTTTTAACGTTAAGTTCACATTATTTTACATCTAAAAAACGTGTTTACAATACATTTGGGTGAATACAAAAAATAGAAAAAAAATTTGGTAAAAAATGGTGATAATTCCGCTAAATATCGTTTAAAGTCATTTGTATTGAACTAATCATACTTTTTATATTTTTATCGTTAAGTTCACATTATTTTACATCTAAAACACGTATTTACAATACATTTGGGTGAATATAAAAGGTCGTAAAAAAATTTTGAAATACAGGTGATGAATCCGCTAAATATCGTCTTAAGTCATTTCTATTAAACTAATCATACTTTTTATATTTTTAACGTTAAGTTCACATTATTTTACATCTAAAACACGTGTTTACAATACATTTGGGTGAATACAAAAAATAGAAAAAAAATTTGGGAAAAAATTGGGTAAATAATGGTGATAATTCCGCTAAATATCGTTTAAAGTCATTTGTATTGAACTAATCATACTTTTTATATTTTTATCGTTAAGTTCACATTATTTTACATCTAAAACACGTATTTACAATACATTTGGGTGAATACAAAAAATAGATAAAAAATTTGGTAAAAAATGGTGATAATTCCGCTAAATATCGTTTAAAGTCATTTGTATTGAACTAATCATACTTTTTATATTTTTATCGTTAAGATCACACTATTTTACATCTAAAACACGTCTTTACAATACATTTGGGTGAATATAAAAGGTCGTAAAAAAATTTTGAAATACAGGTGATGAATCCGCTAAATATCGTCTTAAGTCATTTCTATTAAACTAATCATACTTTTTATATTTTTAACGTTAAGTTCACATTATTTTACATCTAAAACACGTGTTTACAATACATTTGGGTGAATACAAAAAATAGAAAAAAAATTTGGGAAAAAATTGGGTAAAAAATGGTGATAATTCCGCTAAATATCGTTTAAAGTCATTTGTATTGAACTAATCATACTTTTTATATTTTTATCGTTAAGTTCACATTATTTTACATCTAAAACACGTATTTACAATACATTTGGGTGAATACAAAAAATAGATAAAAAATTTGGTAAAAAATGGTGATAATTCCGCTAAATATCGTTTAAAGTCATTTGTATTGAACTAATCATACTTTTTATATTTTTATCGTTAAGTTCACACTATTTTACATCTAAAACACGTCTTTACAATACATTTGTGTGAATATAAAAGGTCGTAAAAAAATTTTGAAATACGGGTGATGAATCCGCTAAATATCGTCTTAAGTCATTTCTATTAAACTAATCATACTTTTTATATTTTTAACGTTAAGTTCACATTATTTTACATCTAAAACACGTGTTTACAATACATTTTGTCTGAATACAAAAAATAGAAAAAAATTTGGTAAAAAATGGTGATAATTCCGCTAAATATCGTTTAAAGTCATTTGTATTGAACTAATCATACTTTTTATATTTTTATCGTTACGTTCACATAAATTTACATCTAAAACACGTCTTTACAATACATTTGGGTGAATATAAAAGGTCGTAAAAAAATTTTGAAATACAGGTGATGAATCCGCTAAATATCGTCTTAAGTCATTTCTATTAAACTAATCATACTTTTTATATTTTTAACGTTAAGTTCACATTATTTTACATCTAAAACACGTGTTTACAATACATTTGGGTGAATACAAAAAATAGAAAAAAAATTTGGTAAAAAATGGTGATAATTCCGCTAAATATCGTTTAAAGTCATTTGTATTGAACTAATCATACTTTTTATATTTTTATCGTTAAGTTCACATTATTTTACATCTAAATCACGTATTTACAATACATTTGGGTGAATACAAAAACTAGAAAAAAAATTTGGGAAAAAATTGGGTAAAAAATTGTGATAATTCCGCTAAATATCGTTTAAAGTCATTTGTATTGAACTAATCATACTTTTTATATTTTTATCGTTAAGTTCACACTATTTTACATCTAAAACACGTCTTTACAATACATTTGGGTGAATATAAAAGGTCGTAAAAAAATTTTGAAATACAGGTGATGAATCCGCTAAATATCGTCTTAAGTCATTTCTATTAAACTAATCATACTTTTTATATTTTTATCGTTAAGTTCACATAATTTTACATCTAAAACACGTCTTTACAATACATTTGGGTGAATATAAAAGGTCGTAAAAAAATTTTGAAGTACAGGTGATGAATCCGCTAAATATCGTCTTAAGTCATTTCTATTAAACTAATCATACTTTTTATATTTTTAACGTTAAGTTCACATTATTTTACATCTAAAACACGTGTTTACAATACATTTGGGTGAATACAAAAAATAGAAAAAAAATTTGGGAAAAAATTGGGTAAAAAATGGTGATAATTCCGCTAAATATCGTTTAAAGTCATTTGTATTGAACTAATTATACTTTTTATATTTTTATCGTTAAGTTCACATAATTTTACATCTAAAACACGTCTTTACAATACATTTGGGTGAATATAAAAGGTCGTAAAAAAATTTTGAAATACAGGTTATGAATCCGCTAAATATCGTCTTAAGTCATTTCTATTAAACTAATCATACTTTTTATATTTTTAACGTTAAGTTCACATTATTTTACATCTAAAACACGTGTTTACATTACATTTGGGTGAATACAAAAAATAGAAAAAAAATTTGGGAAAAAATTGGGTAAAAAATGGTGATAATTCCGCTAAATATCGTTTAAAGTCATTTGTATTGAACTAATCATACTTTTTATATTTTTATCGTTAAGTTCACATTATTTTACATCTAAAACACGTATTTACAATACATTTGGGTGAATACAAAAAATAGATAAAAAATTTGGTAAAAAATGGTGATAATTCCGCTAAATATCGTTTAAAGTCATTTGTATTGAACTAATCATACTTTTTATATTTTTATCGTTAAGTTCACACTATTTTACATCTAAAACACGTCTTTACAATACATTTGTGTGAATATAAAAGGTCGTAAAAAAATTTTGAAATACGGGTGATGAATCCGCTAAATATCGTCTTAAGTCATTTCTATTAAACTAATCATACTTTTTATATTTTTAACGTTAAGTTCACATTTTTTTACATCTAAAACACGTGTTTACAATACATTTTGTCTGAATACAAAAAATAGAAAAAAATTTGGTAAAAAATGGTGATAATTCCGCTAAATATCGTTTAAAGTCATTTGTATTGAACTAATCATACTTTTTATATTTTTATCGTTACGTTCACATAAATTTACATCTAAAACACGTCTTTACAATACATTTGGGTGAATATAAAAGGTCGTAAAAAAATTTTGAAATACAGGTGATGAATCCGCTAAATATCGTCTTAAGTCATTTCTATTAAACTAATCATACTTTTTATATTTTTAATGTTAAGTTCACATTATTTTACATCTAAAACACGTGTTTACAATACATTTGGGTGAATACAAAAAATAGAAAAAAAATTTGGGAAAAAATTGGGTAAAAAATGGTGATAATTCCGCTAAATATCGTTTAAAGTCATTTGTATTGAACTAATCATACTTTTTATATTTTTATCGTTTTGTTCACATTATTTTACATCTAAAACACGTATTTACAATACATTTGGGTGAATACAAAAAATAGATAAAAAATTTGGTAAAAAATGGTGATAATTCCGCTAAATATCGTTTAAAGTCATTTGTATTGAACTAATCATACTTTTTATATTTTTATCGTTAAGTTCACACTATTTTACATCTAAAACACGTCTTTACAATACATTTGTGTGAATATAAAAGGTCGTAAAAAAATTTTGAAATACGGGTGATGAATCCGCTAAATATCGTCTTAAGTCATTTCTATTAAACTAATCATACTTTTTATATTTTTAACGTTAAGTTCACATTATTTTACATCTAAAACACGTGTTTACAATACATTTTGTCTGAATACAAAAAATAGAAAAAAATTTGGTAAAAAATGGTGATAATTCCGCTAAATATCGTTTAAAGTCATTTGTATTGAACTAATCATACTTTTTATATTTTTATCGTTACGTTCACATAAATTTACATCTAAAACACGTCTTTACAATACATTTGGGTGAATATAAAAGGTCGTAAAAAAATTTTGAAATACAGGTGATGAATCCGCTAAATATCGTCTTAAGTCATTTCTATTAAACTAATCATACTTTTTATATTTTTAACGTTAAGTTCACATTATTTTACATCTAAAACACGTGTTTACAATACATTTGGGTGAATACAAAAAATAGAAAAAAAATTTGGTAAAAAATGGTGATAATTCCGCTAAATATCGTTTAAAGTCATTTGTATTGAACTAATCATACTTTTTATATTTTTATCGTTAAGTTCACATTATTTTACATCTAAAACACGTATTTACAATACATTTGGGTGAATACAAAAAATAGAAAAAAAATTTGGGATAAAATTGGGTAAAAAATGGTGATAATTCCGCTAAATATCGTTTAAAGTCATTTGTATTGAACTAATCATACTTTTTATATTTTTATCGTTAAGTTCACATTATTTTACATCTAAAACACGTATTTACAATACATTTGGGTGAATACAAAAAATAGATAAAAAATTTGGTAAAAAATGGTGATAATTCCGCTAAATATCGTTTAAAGTCATTTGTATTGAACTAATCATACTTTTTATATTTTTATCGTTAAGTTCACACTATTTTACATCTAAAACACGTCTTTACAATACATTTGTGTGAATATAAAAGGTCGTAAAAAAATTTTGAAATACGGGTGATGAATCCGCTAAATATCGTCTTAAGTCATTTCTATTAAACTAATCATACTTTTTATATTTTTAACGTTAAGTTCACATTATTTTACATCTAAAACACGTGTTTACAATACATTTTGTCTGAATACAAAAAATAGAAAAAAATTTGGTAAAAAATGGTGATAATTCCGCTAAATATCGTTTAAAGTCATTTGTATTGAACTAATCATACTTTTTATATTTTTATCGTTACGTTCACATAAATTTACATCTAAAACACGTCTTTACAATACATTTGGGTGAATATAAAAGGTCGTAAAAAAATTTTGAAATACAGGTGATGAATCCGCTAAATATCGTCTTAAGTCATTTCTATTAAACTAATCATACTTTTTATATTTTTAACGTTAAGTTCACATTATTTTACATCTAAAACACGTGTTTACAATACATTTGGGTGAATACAAAAAATAGAAAAAAAATTTGGGAAAAAATTGGGTAAAAAATGGTGATAATTCCGCTAAATATCGTTTAAAGTCATTTGTATTGAACTAATCATACTTTTTATATTTTTATCGTTTTGTTCACATTATTTTACATCTAAAACACGTATTTACAATACATTTGGGTGAATACAAAAAATAGATAAAAAATTTGGTAAAAAATGGTGATAATTCCGCTAAATATCGTTTAAAGTCATTTGTATTGAACTAATCATACTTTTTATATTTTTATCGTTAAGTTCACACTATTTTACATCTAAAACACGTCTTTACAATACATTTGTGTGAATATAAAAGGTCGTAAAAAAATTTTGAAATACGGGTGATGAATCCGCTAAATATCGTCTTAAGTCATTTCTATTAAACTAATCATACTTTTTATATTTTTAACGTTAAGTTCACATTATTTTACATCTAAAACACGTGTTTACAATACATTTTGTCTGAATACAAAAAATAGAAAAAAATTTGGTAAAAAATGGTGATAATTCCGCTAAATATCGTTTAAAGTCATTTGTATTGAACTAATCATACTTTTTATATTTTTATCGTTACGTTCACATAAATTTACATCTAAAACACGTCTTTACAATACATTTGGGTGAATATAAAAGGTCGTAAAAAAATTTTGAAATACAGGTGATGAATCCGCTAAATATCGTCTTAAGTCATTTCTATTAAACTAATCATACTTTTTATATTTTTAACGTTAAGTTCACATTATTTTACATCTAAAACACGTGTTTACAATACATTTGGGTGAATACAAAAAATAGAAAAAAAATTTGGTAAAAAATGGTGATAATTCCGCTAAATATCGTTTAAAGTCATTTGTATTGAACTAATCATACTTTTTATATTTTTATCGTTAAGTTCACATTATTTTACATCTAAAACACGTATTTACAATACATTTGGGTGAATACAAAAAATAGAAAAAAAATTTGGGATAAAATTTGGTAAAAAATGGTGATAATTCCGCTAAATATCGTTTAAAGTCATTTGTATTGAACTAATCATACTTTTTATATTTTTAACGTTAAGTTCACATTATTTTACATCTAAAACACGTGTTTACAATACATTTGGGTGAATACAAAAAATAGAAAAAAAATTTGGTAAAAAATGGTGATAATTCCGCTAAATATCGTTTAAAGTCATTTGTATTGAACTAATCATACTTTTTATATTTTTATCGTTAAGTTCACATTATTTTACATCTAAATCACGTATTTACAATACATTTGGGTGAATACAAAAACTAGAAAAAAAATTTGGGAAAAAATTGGGTAAAAAATGGTGATAATTCCGCTAAATATCGTTTAAAGTCATTTGTATTGAACTAATCATACTTTTTATATTTTTATCGTTAAGTTCACACTATTTTACATCTAAAACACGTCTTTACAATACATTTGGGTGAATATAAAAGGTCGTAAAAAAATTTTGAAATACAGGTGATGAATCCGCTAAATATCGTCTTAAGTCATTTCTATTAAACTAATCATACTTTTTATATTTTTATCGTTAAGTTCACATTATTTTACATCTAAAACACGTATTTATAATACATTTGGGTGAATACAAAAAATAGAAAAAAAATTTGGGAAAAAATTGGGTAAAAAATGGTGATAATTCCGCTAAATATCGTTTAAAGTCATTTGTATTGAACTAATCATACTTTTTATATTTTTATCGTTAAGTTCACATAATTTTACATCTAAAACACGTCTTTACAATACATTTGGGTGAATATAAAAGGTCGTAAAAAAATTTTGAAGTACAGGTGATGAATCCGCTAAATATCGTCTTAAGTCATTTCTATTAAACTAATCATACTTTTTATATTTTTAACGTTAAGTTCACATTATTTTACATCTAAAACACGTGTTTACAATACATTTGGGTGAATACAAAAAATAGAAAAAAAATTTGGGAAAAAATTGGGTAAAAAATGGTGATAATTCCGCTAAATATCGTTTAAAGTCATTTGTATTGAACTAATCATACTTTTTATATTTTTATCGTTAAGTTCACATAATTTTACATCTAAAACACGTCTTTACAATACATTTGGGTGAATATAAAAGGTCGTAAAAAAATTTTGAAATACAGGTGATGAATCCGCTAAATATCGTCTTAAGTCATTTCTATTAAACTAATCATACTTTTTATATTTTTAACGTTAAGTTCATATTATTTTACATCTAAAACACGTGTTTACAATACATTTGGGTGAATACAAAAAATAGAAAAAAAATTTGGGAAAAAATTGGGTAAAAAAGTGGTGATAATTCCGCTAAATATCGTTTACAGTCATTTGTATTGAACTAATCATACTTTTTATATTTTTATCGTTAAGTTCACATTATTTTACATCTAAAACACGTATTTACAATACATTTGGGTGAATACAAAAAATAGATAAAAAATTTGGGAAAAAATTTGGTAAAAAATGGTGATAATTCCGCTAAATATCGTTTAAAGTCATTTCTATTAAACTAATGATACTTTTTATATTTTTAACGTTAAGTTCACATTATTTTACATCTAAAACACGTGTTTACAATACATTTGGGTAAATACAAAAAATAGAAAAAAAATTTGGGAAAAAATTGGGTAAAAAATGGTGATAATTCTGCTAAATATCGTTTAAAGTCATTTGTATTGAACTAATCATACTTTTTATATTTTTATCGTTAAGTTCACATAATTTTACATCTAAAACACGTCTTAACAATACATTTGGGTGAATATAAAAGGTCGTAAAAAGATTTTGAAATACAGGTGATGAATCCGCTAAATATCGTCTTAAGTCATTTCTATTAAACTAATCATACTTTTTATATATTTAACGTTAAGTTCACATTATTTTACATCTAAAACACGTGTTTACAATACATTTGGGTGAATACAAAAAATAGAAAAAAAATTTGGGAAAAAATTGGGTAAAAAATGGTGATAATTCCGCTAAATATCGTTTACAGTCATTTGTATTGAACTAATCATACTTTTTATATTTTCATCGTTAAGTTCACATTATTTTACATCTAAAACACGTATTTACAATACATTTGGGTGAATACAAAAAATTGATAAAAAATTTGGGAAAAAATTTGGTAAAAAATGGTGATAATTCCGCTAAATATCGTTTACAGTCATTTGTATTGAACTAATCATACTTTTTATATTTTTATCGTTAAGTTCACATTATTTTACATCTAAAACACGTATTTACAATACATTTGGGTGAATACAAAAAATAGATAAAAAATTTGGGAAAAAATTGGGTAAAAAATGGTGATAATTCCGCTAAATATCGTTTAAAGTCATTTGTATTGAACTAATCATACTTTTTATATTTTTATCGTTAAGTTCACATAATTTTACATCTAAAACACGTCTTTACAATACATTTGGGTGAATATAAAAGGTCGTAAAAAAATTTTGAAATACAGGTGATGAATCCGCTAAATATCGTCTTAAGTCATTTCTATTAAACTAATCATACTTTTTATATTTTTAACGTTAAGTTCATATTATTTTACATCTAAAACACGTGTTTACAATACATTTGGGTGAATACAAAAAATAGAAAAAAAATTTGGGAAAAAATTGGGTAAAAAAGTGGTGATAATTCCGCTAAATATCGTTTACAGTCATTTGTATTGAACTAATCATACTTTTTATATTTTTATCGTTAAGTTCACATTATTTTACATCTAAAACACGTATTTACAATACATTTGGGTGAATACAAAAAATAGATAAAAAATTTGGGAAAAAATTTGGTAAAAAATGGTGATAATTCCGCTAAATATCGTTTAAAGTCATTTCTATTAAACTAATGATACTTTTTATATTTTTAACGTTAAGTTCACATTATTTTACATCTAAAACACGTGTTTACAATACATTTGGGTAAATACAAAAAATAGAAAAAAAATTTGGGAAAAAATTGGGTAAAAAATGGTGATAATTCTGCTAAATATCGTTTAAAGTCATTTGTATTGAACTAATCATACTTTTTATATTTTTATCGTTAAGTTCACATAATTTTACATCTAAAACACGTCTTAACAATACATTTGGGTGAATATAAAAGGTCGTAAAAAGATTTTGAAATACAGGTGATGAATCCGCTAAATATCGTCTTAAGTCATTTCTATTAAACTAATCATACTTTTTATATATTTAACGTTAAGTTCACATTATTTTACATCTAAAACACGTGTTTACAATACATTTGGGTGAATACAAAAAATAGAAAAAAAATTTGGGAAAAAATTGGGTAAAAAATGGTGATAATTCCGCTAAATATCGTTTACAGTCATTTGTATTGAACTAATCATACTTTTTATATTTTCATCGTTAAGTTCACATTATTTTACATCTAAAACACGTATTTACAATACATTTGGGTGAATACAAAAAATAGATAAAAAATTTGGGAAAAAATTTGGTAAAAAATGGTGATAATTCCGCTAAATATCGTTTAAAGTCATTTGTATTGAACTAATCATACTTTTTATATTTTTATCGTTAAGTTCACATTATTTTACATCTAAAACACGTATTTACAATACATTTGGGTGAATACAAAAAATAGAAAAAAAATTTGGGAAAAAATTGGGTAAAAAATGGTGATAATTCCGCTAAATATCGTTTAAAGTCATTTGTATTGAACTAATCATACTTTTTATATTTTTATCGTTAAGTTCACATAATTTTACATCTAAAACACGTCTTTACAATACATTTGGGTGAATATAAAAGGTCGTAAAAAAATTTTGAAATACAGGTGATGAATCCGCTAAATATCGTCTTAAGTCATTTCTATTAAACTAATCATACTTTTTATATTTTTAACGTTAAGTTCACATTATTTTACATCTAAAACACGTGTTTACAATACATTTGGGTGAATACAAAAAATAGAAAAAAAATTTGGGAAAAAATTGGGTAAAAAATGGTGATAATTCCGCTAAATACCGTTTACAGTCATTTGTATTGAACTAATCATACTTTTTATATTTTTATCGTTAAGTTCACATTATTTTACATCTAAAACACGTATTTACAATACATTTGGGTGAATACAAAAAATTGATAAAAAATTTGGGAAAAAATTTGGTAAAAAATGGTGATAATTCCGCTAAATATCGTTTACAGTCATTTGTATTGAACTAATCATACTTTTTATATTTTTATCGTTAAGTTCACATTATTTTACATCTAAAACACGTATTTACAATACATTTGGGTGAATACAAAAAATAGATAAAAAATTTGGGAAAAAATTGGGTAAAAAATGGTGATAATTCCGCTAAATATCGTTTAAAGTCATTTGTATTGAACTAATCATACTTTTTATATTTTTATCGTTAAGTTCACATAATTTTACATCTAAAACACGTCTTAACAATACATTTGGGTGAATATAAAAGGTCGTAAAAAGATTTTGAAATACAGGTGATGAATCCGCTAAATATCGTCTTAAGTCATTTCTATTAAACTAATCATACTTTTTATATATTTAACGTTAAGTTCACATTATTTTACATCTAAAACACGTGTTTACAATACATTTGGGTGAATACAAAAAATAGAAAAAAAATTTGGGAAAAATTTGGGTAAAAAATGGTGATAATTCCGCTAAATATCGTTTACAGTCATTTGTATTGAACTAATCATACTTTTTATATTTTCATCGTTAAGTTCACATTATTTTACATCTAAAACACGTATTTACAATACATTTGGGTGAATACAAAAAATAGATAAAAAATTTGGGAAAAAATTTGGTAAAAAATGGTGATAATTCCGCTAAATATCGTTTAAAGTCATTTGTATTGAACTAATCATACTTTTTATATTTTTATCGTTAAGTTCACATTATTTTACATCTAAAACACGTATTTACAATACATTTGGGTGAATACAAAAAATAGAAAAAAAATTTGGGAAAAAATTGGGTAAAAAATGGTGATAATTCCGCTAAATATCGTTTAAAGTCATTTGTATTGAACTAATCATACTTTTTATATTTTTATCGTTAAGTTCACATAATTTTACATCTAAAACACGTCTTTACAATACATTTGGGTGAATATAAAAGGTCGTAAAAAAATTTTGAAATACAGGTGATGAATCCGCTAAATATCGTCTTAAGTCATTTCTATTAAACTAATCATACTTTTTATATATTTAACGTTAAGTTCACATTATTTTACATCTAAAACACGTGTTTACAATACATTTGGGTGAATACAAAAAATAGAAAAAAAATTTGGGAAAAAATTGGGTAAAAAATGGTGATAATTCCGCTAAATATCGTTTACAGTCATTTGTATTGAACTAATCATACTTTTTATATTTTCATCGTTAAGTTCACATTATTTTACATCTAAAACACGTATTTACAATACATTTGGGTGAATACAAAAAATAGATAAAAAATTTGGGAAAAA
Organism: Diuraphis noxia; assembly: GCF_037042655.1. Taxonomy (NCBI): domain Eukaryota; kingdom Metazoa; phylum Arthropoda; class Insecta; order Hemiptera; family Aphididae; genus Diuraphis; species Diuraphis noxia. The sequence goes on along the minus strand of NW_028301713.1, from coordinate 2,872,948 downwards.
ATTTGGTAAAAAATGGTGATAATTCCGCTAAATATCGTTTAAAGTCATTTGTATTGAACTAATCATACTTTTTATATTTTTATCGTTAAGTTCACATTATTTTACATCTAAAACACGTATTTACAATACATTTGGGTGAATACAAAAAATAGAAAAAAAATTTGGGAAAAAATTGGGTAAAAAATGGTGATAATTCCGCTAAATATCGTTTAAAGTCATTTGTATTGAACTAATCATACTTTTTATATTTTTATCGTTAAGTTCACATAATTTTACATCTAAAACACGTCTTTACAATACATTTGGGTGAATATAAAAGGTCGTAAAAAAATTTTGAAATACAGGTGATGAATCCGCTAAATATCGTCTTAAGTCATTTCTATTAAACTAATCATACTTTTTATATTTTTAACGTTAAGTTCACATTATTTTACATCTAAAACACGTGTTTACAATACATTTGGGTGAATACAAAAAATAGAAAAAAAATTTGGGAAAAAATTGGGTAAAAAATGGTGATAATTCCGCTAAATACCGTTTACAGTCATTTGTATTGAACTAATCATACTTTTTATATTTTTATCGTTAAGTTCACATTATTTTACATCTAAAACACGTATTTACAATACATTTGGGTGAATACAAAAAATTGATAAAAAATTTGGGAAAAAATTTGGTAAAAAATGGTGATAATTCCGCTAAATATCGTTTACAGTCATTTGTATTGAACTAATCATACTTTTTATATTTTTATCGTTAAGTTCACATTATTTTACATCTAAAACACGTATTTACAATACATTTGGGTGAATACAAAAAATAGATAAAAAATTTGGGAAAAAATTGGGTAAAAAATGGTGATAATTCCGCTAAATATCGTTTAAAGTCATTTGTATTGAACTAATCATACTTTTTATATTTTTATCGTTAAGTTCACATAATTTTACATCTAAAACACGTCTTTACAATACATTTGGGTGAATATAAAAGGTCGTAAAAAAATTTTGAAATACAGGTGATGAATCCGCTAAATATCGTCTTAAGTCATTTCTATTAAACTAATCATACTTTTTATATATTTAACGTTAAGTTCACATTATTTTACATCTAAAACACGTGTTTACAATACATTTGGGTGAATACAAAAAATAGAAAAAAAATTTGGGAAAAAATTGGGTAAAAAATGGTGATAATTCCGCTAAATATCGTTTACAGTCATTTGTATTGAACTAATCATACTTTTTATATTTTTATCGTTAAGTTCACATTATTTTACATCTAAAACACGTATTTACAATACATTTGGGTGAATACAAAAAATAGATAAAAAATTTGGGAAAAAATTTGGTAAAAAATGGTGATAATTCCGCTAAATATCGTTTAAAGTCATTTGTATTGAACTAATCATACTTTTTATATTTTTATCGTTAAGTTCACATTATTTTACATCTAAAACACGTATTTACAATACATTTGGGTGAATACAAAAAATAGAAAAAAAATTTGGGAAAAAATTGGGTAAAAAATGGTGATAATTCCGCTAAATATCGTTTAAAGTCATTTGTATTGAACTAATCATACTTTTTATATTTTTATCGTTAAGTTCACATAATTTTACATCTAAAACACGTCTTTACAATACATTTGGGTGAATATAAAAGGTCGTAAAAAAATTTTGAAATACAGGTGATGAATCCGCTAAATATCGTCTTAAGTCATTTCTATTAAACTAATCATACTTTTTATATTTTTAACGTTAAGTTCACATTATTTTACATCTAAAACACGTGTTTACAATACATTTGGGTGAATACAAAAAATAGAAAAAAAATTTGGGAAAAAATTGGGTAAAAAATGGTGATAATTCCGCTAAATACCGTTTACAGTCATTTGTATTGAACTAATCATACTTTTTATATTTTTATCGTTAAGTTCACATTATTTTACATCTAAAACACGTATTTACAATACATTTGGGTGAATACAAAAAATTGATAAAAAATTTGGGAAAAAATTTGGTAAAAAATGGTGATAATTCCGCTAAATATCGTTTAAAGTCATTTGTATTGAACTAATCATACTTTTTATATTTTTATCGTTAAGTTCACATTATTTTACATCTAAAACACGTGTTTACAATACATTTGGGTGAATACAAAAAATAGAAAAAAAATTTGGGAAAAAATTTGGGTAAAAAATGGTGATAATTCCGCTAAATATCGTTTACAGTCATTTGTATTGAACTAATCATACTTTTTATATTTTTATCGTTAAGCTCACATTATTTTACATCTAAAACACGTATTTACAATACATTTGGGTGAATACAAAAAATAGAAAAAAAATTTGGGAAAAAATTGGGTAAAAAATGGTGATAATTCCGCTAAATATCGTTTAAAGTCATTTGTATTGAACTAATCATACTTTTTATATTTTTATCGTTAAGTTCACATAATTTTACATCTAAAACACGTCTTTACAATACATTTGGGTGAATATAAAAGGTCGTAAAAAATTTTGAAATACAGGTGATGAATCCGCTAAATATCGTTTAAAGTCATTTGTATTGAACTAATCATACTTTTTATATTTTTATCGTTAAGTTCACATTATTTTACATCTAAAACACGTATTTACAATACATTTGGGTGAATACAAAAAATAGAAAAAAAATTTGGGAAAAAATTTGGTAAAAAATGGTGATATTTCCACTAAATATCGTTTAAAGTCATTCGTATTGAACTAATCATACTTTTTATATTTTTATCGTTAAGTTCACATAATTTTACATCTAAAACACGTCTTTACAATACATTTGGGTGAATATAAAAGGTCGTAAAAAAATATTGAAATACAGGTGATGAATCCGCTAAATATCGTCTTAAGTCATTTCTATTAAACTAATCATACTTTTTATATTTTTAACGTTAAGTTCACATTATTTTACATCTAAAACACGTGTTTACAATACATTTGGGTGAATACAAAAAATAGAAAAAAAATTTGGGAAAAAATTGGGTAAAAAATGGTGATAATTCCGCTAAATATCGTTTAAAGTCATTTTTATTGAACTAATCATACTTTTTATATTTTTATCGTTAAGTTCACATAATTTTACATCTAAAACACGTCTTTACAATACATTTGGGTGAATACAAAAGGTCGTAAAAAAATTTTGAAATACAGGTGATGAATCCGCTAAATATCGTCTTAAGTCATTTCTATTAAACTAATCATACTTTTTATATTTTTAACGTTAAGTTCACATTATTTTACATCTAAAACACGTGTTTACAATACATTTGGGTGAATACAAAAAATAGAAAAAAAATTTGGGAAAAAATTGGGTAAAAAATGGTGATAATTCCGCTAAATACCGTTTACAGTCATTTGTATTGAACTAATCATACTTTTTATATTTTTATCGTTAAGTTCACATTATTTTACATCTAAAACACGTATTTACAATACATTTGGGTGAATACAAAAAATTGATAAAAAATTTGGGAAAAAATTTGGTAAAAAATGGTGATAATTCCGCTAAATATCGTTTAAAGTCATTTGTATTGAACTAATCATACTTTTTATATTTTTATCGTTAAGTTCACATAATTTTACATCTAAAACACGTCTTTACAATACATTTGGGTGAATATAAAAGTTCGTAAAAAAATTTTGAAATACAGGTGATGAATCCGCTAAATATCGTTTAAAGTCATTTGTATTGAACTAATCATACTTTTTATATTTTTATCGTTAAGTTCACATTATTTTACATCTAAAACACGTATTTACAATACATTTGGGTGAATACAAAAAATAGAAAAAAAATTTGGGAAAAAATTGGGTAAAAAATGGTGATAATTCCGCTAAATATCGTTTAAAGTCATTTGTATTGAACTAATCATACTTTTTATATTTTTATCGTTAAGTTCACATAATTTTACATCTAAAACACGTCTTTACAATACATTTGGGTGAATATAAAAGGTCGTAAAAAAATTTTGAAATACAGGTGATGAATCCGCTAAATATCGTCTTAAGTCATTTCTATTAAACTAATCATACTTTTTATATTTTTAACGTTAAGTTCACATTATTTTACATCTAAAACACGTGTTTACAATACATTTGGGTGAATACAAAAAATAGAAAAAAAATTTGGGAAAAAATTGGGTAAAAAATGGTGATAATTCCGCTAAATACCGTTTACAGTCATTTGTATTGAACTAATCATACTTTTTATATTTTTATCGTTAAGTTCACATTATTTTACATCTAAAACACGTATTTACAACACATTTGGGTGAATACAAAAAATTGATAAAAAATTTGGGAAAAAATTGGGTAAAAAATGGTGATAATTCCGCTAAATATCGTTTAAAGTCATTTGTATTGAACTAATCATACTTTTTATATTTTTATCGTTAAGTTCACATAATTTTACATCTAAAACACGTCTTTACAATACATTTGGGTGAATATAAAAGGTCGTAAAAAAATTTTGAAATACAGGTGATGAATCCGCTAAATATCGTCTTAAGTCATTTCTATTAAACTAATCATACTTTTTATATTTTTAACGTTAAGTTCACATTATTTTACATCTAAAACACGTGTTTACAATACATTTGGGTGAATACAAAAAATAGAAAAAAAATTTGGGAAAAAATTGGGTAAAAAATGGTGATAATTCCGCTAAATATCGTTTACAGTCATTTGTATTGAACTAATCATACTTTTTAAATTTTTATCGTTAAGTTCACATTATTTTACATCTAAAACACGTATTTACAATACATTTGGGTGAATACAAAAAATAGATAAAAAATTTGGGAAAAAATTGGGTAAAAAATGGTGATAATTCCGCTAAATATCGTTTAAAGTCATTTGTATTGAACTAATCATACTTTTTATATTTTTATCGTTAAGTTCACATAATTTTACATCTAAAACACGTCTTTACAATACATTTGGGTGAATATAAAAGGTCGTAAAAAAATTTTGAAATACAGGTGATGAAACCGCTAAATATCGCTTAAAGTCATTTGTATTGAACTAATCATCCTTTTTATATTTTTATCGTTAAGTTCACATTATTTTACATCTAAAACACGTATTTACAATACATTTGGGTGAATACAAAAAATAGAAAAAAAATTTGGGAAAAAATTTGGTAAAAAATGGTGATAATTCCGCTAAATATCGTTTAAAGTCATTCGTATTGAACTAATCATACTTTTTATATTTTTATCGTTAAGTTCACATAATTTTACATCTAAAACACGTCTTTACAATACATTTGGGTGAATATAAAAGGTCGTAAAAAAATTTTGAAATACAGGTGATGAATCCGCTAAATATCGTTTAAAGTCATTTGTATTGAACTAATCATCCTTTTTATATTTTTATCGTTAAGTTCACATTATTTTACATCTAAAACACGTATTTACAATACATTTGGGTGAATACAAAAAATAGAAAAAAAATTTGGGAAAAAATTTGGTAAAAAATGGTGATAATTCCGCTAAATATCGTTTAAAGTCATTCGTATTGAACTAATCATACTTTTTATATTTTTATCGTTAAGTTCACATAATTTTACATCTAAAACACGTCTTTACAATACATTTGGGTGAATATAAAAGGTCGTAAAAAAATTTTGAAATACAGGTGATGAATCCGCTAAATATCGTCTTAAGTCATTTCTATTAAACTAATCATACTTTTTATATTTTTAACGTTAAGTTCACATTATTTTACATCTAAAACACGTATTTACAATACATTTGGGTGAATACAAAAAATAGATAAAAAATTTGGGAAAAAATTTGGTAAAAAATGGTGATAATTCCGCTAAATATCGTTTAAAGTCATTTGTATTGAACTAATCATACTTTTTATATTTTTATCGTTAAGTTCACATTATTTTACATCTAAAACACGTATTTACAATACATTTGGGTGAATACAAAAAATAGAAAAAAAATTTGGGAAAAAATTGGGTAAAAAATGGTGATAATTCCGCTAAATATCGTTTAAAGTCATTTGTATTGAACTAATCATACTTTTTATATTTTTATCGTTAAGTTCACATAATTTTACATCTAAAACACGTCTTAACAATACATTTGGGTGAATATAAAAGGTCGTAAAAAGATTTTGAAATACAGGTGATGAATCCGCTAAATATCGTCTTAAGTCATTTCTATTAAACTAATCATACTTTTTATATATTTAACGTTAAGTTCACATTATTTTACATCTAAAACACGTGTTTACAATACATTTGGGTGAATACAAAAAATAGAAAAAAAATTTGGGAAAAAATTTGGTAAAAAATGGTGATAATTCCACTAAATATCGTTTAAAGTCATTCGTATTGAACTAATCATACTTTTTATATTTTTATCGTTAAGTTCACATAATTTTACATCTAAAACACGTCTTTACAATACATTTGGGTGAATATAAAAGGTCGTAAAAAAATATTGAAATACAGGTGATGAATCCGCTAAATATCGTCTTAAGTCATTTCTATTAAACTAATCATACTTTTTATATTTTTAACGTTAAGTTCACATTATTTTACATCTAAAACACGTGTTTACAATACATTTGGGTGAATACAAAAAATAGAAAAAAAATTTGGGAAAAAATTGGGTAAAAAATGGTGATAATTCCGCTAAATATCGTTTAAAGTCATTTGTATTGAACTAATCATACTTTTTATATTTTTATCGTTAAGTTCACATAATTTTACATCTAAAACACGTCTTTACAATACATTTGGGTGAATACAAAAGGTCGTAAAAAAATTTTGAAATACAGGTGATGAATCCGCTAAATATCGTCTTAAGTCATTTCTATTAAACTAATCATACTTTTTATATTTTTAACGTTAAGTTCACATTATTTTACATCTAAAACACGTGTTTACAATACATTTGGGTGAATACAAAAAATAGAAAAAAAATTTGGGAAAAAATTGGGTAAAAAATGGTGATAATTCCGCTAAATACCGTTTACAGTCATTTGTATTGAACTAATCATACTTTTTATATTTTTATCGTTAAGTTCACATTATTTTACATCTAAAACACGTATTTACAATACATTTGGGTGAATACAAAAAATTGATAAAAAATTTGGGAAAAAATTTGGTAAAAAATGGTGATAATTCCGCTAAATATCGTTTAAAGTCATTTGTATTGAACTAATCATACTTTTTATATTTTTATCGTTAAGTTCACATAATTTTACATCTAAAACACGTCTTTACAATACATTTGGGTGAATATAAAAGTTCGTAAAAAAATTTTGAAATACAGGTGATGAATCCGCTAAATATCGTTTAAAGTCATTTGTATTGAACTAATCATACTTTTTATATTTTTATCGTTAAGTTCACATTATTTTACATCTAAAACACGTATTTACAATACATTTGGGTGAATACAAAAAATAGAAAAAAAATTTGGGAAAAAATTGGGTAAAAAATGGTGATAATTCCGCTAAATATCGTTTAAAGTCATTTGTATTGAACTAATCATACTTTTTATATTTTTATCGTTAAGTTCACATAATTTTACATCTAAAACACGTCTTTACAATACATTTGGGTGAATATAAAAGGTCGTAAAAAAATTTTGAAATACAGGTGATGAATCCGCTAAATATCGTCTTAAGTCATTTCTATTAAACTAATCATACTTTTTATATTTTTAACGTTAAGTTCACATTATTTTACATCTAAAACACGTGTTTACAATACATTTGGGTGAATACAAAAAATAGAAAAAAAATTTGGGAAAAAATTGGGTAAAAAATGGTGATAATTCCGCTAAATACCGTTTACAGTCATTTGTATTGAACTAATCATACTTTTTATATTTTTATCGTTAAGTTCACATTATTTTACATCTAAAACACGTATTTACAATACATTTGGGTGAATACAAAAAATTGATAAAAAATTTGGGAAAAAATTTGGTAAAAAATGGTGATAATTCCGCTAAATATCGTTTAAAGTCATTTGTATTGAACTAATCATACTTTTTATATTTTTATCGTTAAGTTCACATTATTTTACATCTAAAACACGTATTTACAATACATTTGGGTGAATACAAAAAATAGAAAAAAAATTTGGGAAAAAATTGGGTAAAAAATGGTGATAATTCCGCTAAATATCGTTTAAAGTCATTTGTATTGAACTAATCATACTTTTTATATTTTTATCGTTAAGTTCACATAATTTTACATCTAAAACACGTCTTTACAATACATTTGGGTGAATATAAAAGGTCGTAAAAAAATTTTGAAATACAGGTGATGAATCCGCTAAATATCGTCTTAAGTCATTTCTATTAAACTAATCATACTTTTTATATTTTTAACGTTAAGTTCACATTATTTTACATCTAAAACACGTGTTTACAATACATTTGGGTGAATACAAAAAATAGAAAAAAAATTTGGGAAAAAATTGGGTAAAAAATGGTGATAATTCCGCTAAATATCGTTTACAGTCATTTGTATTGAACTAATCATACTTTTTATATTTTTATCGTTAAGTTCACATTATTTTACATCTAAAACACGTATTTACAATACATTTGGGTGAATACAAAAAATAGATAAAAAATTTGGGAAAAAATTGGGTAAAAAATGGTGATAATTCCGCTAAATATCGTTTAAAGTCATTTGTATTGAACTAATCATACTTTTTATATTTTTATCGTTAAGTTCACATAATTTTACATCTAAAACACGTCTTTACAATACATTTGGGTGAATATAAAAGGTCGTAAAAAAATTTTGAAATACAGGTGATGAAACCGCTAAATATCGCTTAAAGTCATTTGTATTGAACTAATCATCCTTTTTATATTTTTATCGTTAAGTTCACATTATTTTACATCTAAAACACGTATTTACAATACATTTGGGTGAATACAAAAAATAGAAAAAAAATTTGGGAAAAAATTTGGTAAAAAATGGTGATAATTCCGCTAAATATCGTTTAAAGTCATTCGTATTGAACTAATCATACTTTTTATATTTTTATCGTTAAGTTCACATAATTTTACATCTAAAACACGTCTATACAATACATTTGGGTGAATATAAAAGGTCGTAAAAAAATTTTGAAATACAGGTGATGAATCCGCTAAATATCGTCTTAAGTCATTTCTATTAAACTAATCATACTTTTTATATTTTTAACGTTAAGTTCACATTATTTTACATCTAAAACACGTATTTACAATACATTTTGGTGAATACAAAAAATAGATAAAAAATTTGGGAAAAAATTTGGTAAAAAATGGTGATAATTCCGCTAAATATCGTTTAAAGTCATTTGTATTGAACTAATCATACTTTTTATATTTTTATCGTTAAGTTCACATTATTTTACATCTAAAACACGTATTTACAATACATTTGGGTGAATACAAAAAATAGAAAAAAAATTTGGGAAAAAATTGGGTAAAAAATGGTGATAATTCCGCTAAATATCGTTTAAAGTCATTTGTATTGAACTAATCATACTTTTTATATTTTTATCGTTAAGTTCACATAATTTTACATCTAAAACACGTCTTAACAATACATTTGGGTGAATATAAAAGGTCGTAAAAAAATTTTGAAATACAGGTGATGAATCCGCTAAATATCGTCTTAAGTCATTTCTATTAAACTAATCATACTTTTTATATTTTTAACGTTAAGTTCACATTATTTTACATCTAAAACACGTGTTTACAATACATTTGGGTGAATACAAAAAATAGAAAAAAAATTTGGGAAAAAATTGGGTAAAAAATGGTGATAATTCCGCTAAATATCGTTTAAAGTCATTTGTATTGAACTAATCATACTTTTTATATTTTTATCGTTAAGTTCACATAATTTTACATCTAAAACACGTCTTAACAATACATTTGGGTGAATATAAAAGGTCGTAAAAAGATTTTGAAATACAGGTGATGAAACCGCTAAATATCGCTTAAAGTCATTTGTATTGAACTAATCATCCTTTTTATATTTTTATCGTTAAGTTCACATTATTTTACATCTAAAACACGTATTTACAATACATTTGGGTGAATACAAAAAATAGAAAAAAAATTTGGGAAAAAATTGGGTAAAAAATGGTGATAATTCCGCTAAATATCGTTTAAAGTCATTTGTATTGAACTAATCATACTTTTTATATTTTTATCGTTAAGTTCACATAATTTTACATCTAAAACACGTCTTTACAATACATTTGGGTGAATATAAAAGGTCGTAAAAAAATTTTGAAATACAGGTGATGAAACCGCTAAATATCGCTTAAAGTCATTTGTATTGAACTAATCATCCTTTTTATATTTTTATCGTTAAGTTCACATTATTTTACATCTAAAACACGTATTTACAATACATTTGGGTGAATACAAAAAATAGAAAAAAAATTTGGGAAAAAATTTGGTAAAAAATGGTGATAATTCCGCTAAATATCGTTTAAAGTCATTCGTATTGAACTAATCATACTTTTTATATTTTTATCGTTAAGTTCACATAATTTTACATCTAAAACACGTCTTTACAATACATTTGGGTGAATATAAAAGGTCGTAAAAAAATTTTGAAATACAGGTGATGAATCCGCTAAATATCGTCTTAAGTCATTTCTATTAAACTAATCATACTTTTTATATTTTTAACGTTAAGTTCACATTATTTTACATCTAAAACACGTATTTACAATACATTTTGGTGAATACAAAAAATAGATAAAAAATTTGGGAAAAAATTTGGTAAAAAATGGTGATAATTCCGCTAAATATCGTTTAAAGTCATTTGTATTGAACTAATCATACTTTTTATATTTTTATCGTTAAGTTCACATTATTTTACATCTAAAACACGTATTTACAATACATTTGGGTGAATACAAAAAATAGAAAAAAAATTTGGGAAAAAATTGGGTAAAAAATGGTGATAATTCCGCTAAATATCGTTTAAAGTCATTTGTATTGAACTAATCATACTTTTTATATTTTTATCGTTAAGTTCACATAATTTTACATCTAAAACACGTCTTAACAATACATTTGGGTGAATATAAAAGGTCGTAAAAAAATTTTGAAATACAGGTGATGAATCCGCTAAATATCGTCTTAAGTCATTTCTATTAAACTAATCATACTTTTTATATTTTTAACGTTAAGTTCACATTATTTTACATCTAAAACACGTGTTTACAATACATTTGGGTGAATACAAAAAATAGAAAAAAAATTTGGGAAAAAATTGGGTAAAAAATGGTGATAATTCCGCTAAATATCGTTTAAAGTCATTTGTATTGAACTAATCATACTTTTTATATTTTTATCGTTAAGTTCACATAATTTTACATCTAAAACACGTCTTAACAATACATTTGGGTGAATATAAAAGGTCGTAAAAAGATTTTGAAATACAGGTGATGAATCCGCTAAATATCGTCTTAAGTCATTTCTATTAAACTAATCATACTTTTTATATATTTAACGTTAAGTTCACATTATTTTACATCTAAAACACGTGTTTACAATACATTTGGGTGAATTCAAAAAATAGAAAAAAAATTTGGGAAAAAATTGGGTAAAAAATGGTGATAATTCCGCTAAATATCGTTTACAGTCATTTGTATTGAACTAATCATACTTTTTATATTTTTATCGTTAAGTTCACATTATTTTACATCTAAAACACGTATTTACAATACATTTGGGTGAATACAAAAAATAGATAAAAAATTTGGGAAAAAATTTGGTAAAAAATGGTGATAATTCCGCTAAATATCGTTTAAAGTCATTTGTATTGAACTAATCATACTTTTTATATTTTTATCGTTAAGTTCACATTATTTTACATCTAAAACACGTATTTACAATACATTTGGGTGAATACAAAAAATAGAAAAAAAATTTGGGAAAAAATTGGGTAAAAAATGGTGATAATTCCGCTAAATATCGTTTAAAGTCATTTGTATTGAACTAATCATACTTTTTATATTTTTATCGTTAAGTTCACATAATTTTACATCTAAAACACGTCTTTACAATACATTTGGGTGAATATAAAAGGTCGTAAAAAAATTTTGAAAAACAGGTGATGAATCCGCTAAATATCGTTTAAAGTCATTTGTATTGAACTAATCATACTTTTTATATTTTTATCGTTAAGTTCACATTATTTTACATCTAAAACACGTATTTACAATACATTTGGGTGAATACAAAAAATAGAAAAAAAATTTGGGAAAAAATTTGGTAAAAAATGGTGATAATTCCACTAAATATCGTTTAAAGTCATTCGTATTGAACTAATCATACTTTTTATATTTTTATCGTTAAGTTCACATTATTTTACATCTAAAACACGTCTTTACAATACATTTGGGTGAATATAAAAGGTCGTAAAAAAATTTTGAAATACAGGAGATGAATCCGCTAAATATCGTCTTAAGTCATTTCTATTAAACTAATCATACTTTTTATATTTTTAACGTTAAGTTCACATTATTTTACTTCTATAACACGTGTTTACAATACACTTGGGTGAATACAAAAAATAGAAAAAAAATTTGGGAAAAAATTGGGTAAAAAATGGTGATAATTCCGCTAAATATCGTTTACAGTCATTTGTATTGAACTAATCATACTTTTTATATTTTTATCGTTAAGTTCACATTATTTTACATCTAAAACACGTATTTACAATACATTTGGGTGAATACAAAAAATAGATAAAAAATTTGGGAAAAAATTGGGTAAAAAATGGTGATAATTCCGCTAAATATCGTTTAAAGTCATTTGTATTGAACTAATCATACTTTTTATATTTTTATCGTTAAGTTCACATAATTTTACATCTAAAACACGTCTTTACAATACATTTGGGTGAATATAAAAGTTCGTAAAAAAATTTTGAAATACAGGTGATGAATCCGCTAAATATCGTTTAAAGTCATTTGTATTGAACTAATCATACTTTTTATATTTTTATCGTTAAGTTCACATTATTTTACATCTAAAACACGTATTTACAATACATTTGGGTGAATACAAAAAATTGATAAAAAATTTGGGAAAAAATTTGGTAAAAAATGGTGATAATTCCGCTAAATATCGTTTAAAGTCATTTGTATTGAACTAATCATACTTTTTATATTTTTATCGTTAAGTTCACATTATTTTACATCTAAAACACGTATTTACAATACATTTGGGTGAATACAAAAAATAGAAAAAAAATTTGGGAAAAAATTGGGTAAAAAATGGTGATAATTCCGCTAAATATCGTTTAAAGTCATTTGTATTGAACTAATCATACTTTTTATATTTTTATCGTTAAGTTCACATAATTTTACATCTAAAACACGTCTTTACAATACATTTGGGTGAATATAAAAGGTCGTAAAAAAATTTTGAAATACAGGTGATGAATCCGCTAAATATCGTCTTAAGTCATTTCTATTAAACTAATCATACTTTTTATATTTTTAACGTTAAGTTCACATTATTTTACATCTAAAACACGTGTTTACAATACATTTGGGTGAATACAAAAAATAGAAAAAAAATTTGGGAAAAAATTGGGTAAAAAATGGTGATAATTCCGCTAAATATCGTTTACAGTCATTTGTATTGAACTAATCATACTTTTTATATTTTTATCGTTAAGTTCACATTATTTTACATCTAAAACACGTATTTACAATACATTTGGGTGAATACAAAAAATAGATAAAAAATTTGGGAAAAAATTGGGTAAAAAATGGTGATAATTCCGCTAAATATCGTTTAAAGTCATTTGTATTGAACTAATCATACTTTTTATATTTTTATCGTTAAGTTCACATAATTTTACATCTAAAACACGTCTTTACAATACATTTGGGTGAATATAAAAGGTCGTAAAAAAATTTTGAAATACAGGTGATGAAACCGCTAAATATCGCTTAAAGTCATTTGTATTGCACTAATCATCCTTTTTATATTTTTATCGTTAAGTTCACATTATTTTACATCTAAAACACGTATTTACAATACATTTGGGTGAATACAAAAAATAGAAAAAAAATTTGGGAAAAAATTTGGTAAAAAATGGTGATAATTCCGCTAAATATCGTTTAAAGTCATTCGTATTGAACTAATCATACTTTTTATATTTTTATCGTTAAGTTCACATAATTTTACATCTAAAACACGTCTATACAATACATTTGGGTGAATATAAAAGGTCGTAAAAAAATTTTGAAATACAGGTGATGAATCCGCTAAATATCGTCTTAAGTCATTTCTATTAAACTAATCATACTTTTTATATTTTTAACGTTAAGTTCACATTATTTTACATCTAAAACACGTATTTACAATACATTTTGGTGAATACAAAAAATAGATAAAAAATTTGGGAAAAAATTTGGTAAAAAATGGTGATAATTCCGCTAAATATCGTTTAAAGTCATTTGTATTGAACTAATCATACTTTTTATATTTTTATCGTTAAGTTCACATTATTTTACATCTAAAACACGTATTTACAATACATTTGGGTGAATACAAAAAATAGAAAAAAAATTTGGGAAAAAATTGGGTAAAAAATGGTGATAATTCCGCTAAATATCGTTTAAAGTCATTTGTATTGAACTAATCATACTTTTTATATTTTTATCGTTAAGTTCACATAATTTTACATCTAAAACACGTCTTAACAATACATTTGGGTGAATATAAAAGGTCGTAAAAAAATTTTGAAATACAGGTGATGAATCCGCTAAATATCGTCTTAAGTCATTTCTATTAAACTAATCATACTTTTTATATTTTTAACGTTAAGTTCACATTATTTTACATCTAAAACACGTGTTTACAATACATTTGGGTGAATACAAAAAATAGAAAAAAAATTTGGGAAAAAATTGGGTAAAAAATGGTGATAATTCCGCTAAATATCGTTTAAAGTCATTTGTATTGAACTAATCATACTTTTTATATTTTTATCGTTAAGTTCACATAATTTTACATCTAAAACACGTCTTAACAATACATTTGGGTGAATATAAAAGGTCGTAAAAAGATTTTGAAATACAGGTGATGAATCCGCTAAATATCGTCTTAAGTCATTTCTATTAAACTAATCATACTTTTTATATATTTAACGTTAAGTTCACATTATTTTACATCTAAAACACGTGTTTACAATACATTTGGGTGAATTCAAAAAATAGAAAAAAAATTTGGGAAAAAATTGGGTAAAAAATGGTGATAATTCCGCTAAATATCGTTTACAGTCATTTGTATTGAACTAATCATACTTTTTATATTTTTATCGTTAAGTTCACATTATTTTACATCTAAAACACGTATTTACAATACATTTGGGTGAATACAAAAAATAGATAAAAAATTTGGGAAAAAATTTGGTAAAAAATGGTGATAATTCCGCTAAATATCGTTTAAAGTCATTTGTATTGAACTAATCATACTTTTTATATTTTTATCGTTAAGTTCACATTATTTTACATCTAAAACACGTATTTACAATACATTTGGGTGAATACAAAAAATAGAAAAAAAATTTGGGAAAAAATTGGGTAAAAAATGGTGATAATTCCGCTAAATATCGTTTAAAGTCATTTGTATTGAACTAATCATACTTTTTATATTTTTATCGTTAAGTTCACATAATTTTACATCTAAAACACGTCTTTACAATACATTTGGGTGAATATAAAAGGTCGTAAAAAAATTTTGAAATACAGGTGATGAATCCGCTAAATATCGTCTTAAGTCATTTCTATTAAACTAATCATACTTTTTATATTTTTAACGTTAAGTTCACATTATTTTACATCTAAATCACGTGTTTACAATACATTTGGGTGAATACAAAAAATAGAAAAAAAATTTGGGAAAAAATTGGGTAAAAAATGGTGATAATTCCGCTAAATATCGTTTACAGTCATTTGTATTGAACTAATCATACTTTTTATATTTTTATCGTTAAGTTCACATTATTTTACATCTAAAACACGTATTTACAATACATTTGGGTGAATACAAAAAATAGATAAAAAATTTGGGAAAAAATTGGGTAAAAAATGGTGATAATTCCGCTAAATATCGTTTAAAGTCATTTGTATTGAACTAATCATACTTTTTATATTTTTATCGTTAAGTTCACATAATTTTACATCTAAAACACGTCTTTACAATACATTTGGGTGAATATAAAAGGTCGTAAAAAAATTTTGAAATACAGGTGATGAAACCGCTAAATATCGCTTAAAGTCATTTGTATTGAACTAATCATCCTTTTTATATTTTTATCGTTAAGTTCACATTATTTTACATCTAAAACACGTATTTACAATACATTTGGGTGAATACAAAAAATAGAAAAAAAATTTGGGAAAAAATTTGGTAAAAAATGGTGATAATTCCGCTAAATATCGTTTAAAGTCATTCGTATTGAACTAATCATACTTTTTATATTTTTATCGTTAAGTTCACATAATTTTACATCTAAAACACGTCTTTACAATACATTTGGGTGAATATAAAAGGTCGTAAAAAAATTTTGAAATACAGGTGATGAATCCGCTAAATATCGTCTTAAGTCATTTCTATTAAACTAATCATACTTTTTATATTTTTAACGTTAAGTTCACATTATTTTACATCTAAAACACGTATTTACAATACATTTTGGTGAATACAAAAAATAGATAAAAAATTTGGGAAAAAATTTGGTAAAAAATGGTGATAATTCCGCTAAATATCGTTTAAAGTCATTTGTATTGAACTAATCATACTTTTTATATTTTTATCGTTAAGTTCACATTATTTTACATCTAAAACACGTATTTACAATACATTTGGGTGAATACAAAAAATAGAAAAAAAATTTGGGAAAAAATTGGGTAAAAAATGGTGATAATTCCGCTAAATATCGTTTAAAGTCATTTGTATTGAACTAATCATACTTTTTATATTTTTATCGTTAAGTTCACATAATTTTACATCTAAAACACGTCTTAACAATACATTTGGGTGAATATAAAAGGTCGTAAAAAAATTTTGAAATACAGGTGATGAATCCGCTAAATATCGTCTTAAGTCATTTCTATTAAACTAATCATACTTTTTATATTTTTAACGTTAAGTTCACATTATTTTACATCTAAAACACGTGTTTACAATACATTTGGGTGAATACAAAAAATAGAAAAAAAATTTGGGAAAAAATTGGGTAAAAAATGGTGATAATTCCGCTAAATATCGTTTAAAGTCATTTGTATTGAACTAATCATACTTTTTATATTTTTATCGTTAAGTTCACATAATTTTACATCTAAAACACGTCTTAACAATACATTTGGGTGAATATAAAAGGTCGTAAAAAGATTTTGAAATACAGGTGATGAATCCGCTAAATATCGTCTTAAGTCATTTCTATTAAACTAATCATACTTTTTATATATTTAACGTTAAGTTCACATTATTTTACATCTAAAACACGTGTTTACAATACATTTGGGTGAATTCAAAAAATAGAAAAAAAATTTGGGAAAAAATTGGGTAAAAAATGGTGATAATTCCGCTAAATATCGTTTACAGTCATTTGTATTGAACTAATCATACTTTTTATATTTTTATCGTTAAGTTCACATTATTTTACATCTAAAACACGTATTTACAATACATTTGGGTGAATACAAAAAATAGATAAAAAATTTGGGAAAAAATTTGGTAAAAAATGGTGATAATTCCGCTAAATATCGTTTAAAGTCATTTGTATTGAACTAATCATACTTTTTATATTTTTATCGTTAAGTTCACATTATTTTACATCTAAAACACGTATTTACAATACATTTGGGTGAATACAAAAAATAGAAAAAAAATTTGGGAAAAAATTGGGTAAAAAATGGTGATAATTCCGCTAAATATCGTTTAAAGTCATTTGTATTGAACTAATCATACTTTTTATATTTTTATCGTTAAGTTCACATAATTTTACATCTAAAACACGTCTTTACAATACATTTGGGTGAATATAAAAGGTCGTAAAAAAATTTTGAAAAACAGGTGATGAATCCGCTAAATATCGTTTAAAGTCATTTGTATTGAACTAATCATACTTTTTATATTTTTATCGTTAAGTTCACATTATTTTACATCTAAAACACGTATTTACAATACATTTGGGTGAATACAAAAAATAGAAAAAAAATTTGGGAAAAAATTTGGTAAAAAATGGTGATAATTCCACTAAATATCGTTTAAAGTCATTCGTATTGAACTAATCATACTTTTTATATTTTTATCGTTAAGTTCACATTATTTTACATCTAAAACACGTCTTTACAATACATTTGGGTGAATATAAAAGGTCGTAAAAAAATTTTGAAATACAGGAGATGAATCCGCTAAATATCGTCTTAAGTCATTTCTATTAAACTAATCATACTTTTTATATTTTTAACGTTAAGTTCACATTATTTTACTTCTATAACACGTGTTTACAATACACTTGGGTGAATACAAAAAATAGAAAAAAAATTTGGGAAAAAATTGGGTAAAAAATGGTGATAATTCCGCTAAATATCGTTTACAGTCATTTGTATTGAACTAATCATACTTTTTATATTTTTATCGTTAAGTTCACATTATTTTACATCTAAAACACGTATTTACAATACATTTGGGTGAATACAAAAAATAGATAAAAAATTTGGGAAAAAATTGGGTAAAAAATGGTGATAATTCCGCTAAATATCGTTTAAAGTCATTTGTATTGAACTAATCATACTTTTTATATTTTTATCGTTAAGTTCACATAATTTTACATCTAAAACACGTCTTTACAATACATTTGGGTGAATATAAAAGTTCGTAAAAAAATTTTGAAATACAGGTGATGAATCCGCTAAATATCGTTTAAAGTCATTTGTATTGAACTAATCATACTTTTTATATTTTTATCGTTAAGTTCACATTATTTTACATCTAAAACACGTATTTACAATACATTTGGGTGAATACAAAAAATAGAAAAAAAATTTGGGAAAAAATTGGGTAAAAAATGGTGATAATTCCGCTAAATATCGTTTAAAGTCATTTGTATTGAACTAATCATACTTTTTATATTTTTATCGTTAAGTTCACATAATTTTACATCTAAAACACGTCTTTACAATATATTTGGGTGAATATAAAAGGTCGTAAAAAAATTTTGAAATACAGGTGATGAATCCGCTAAATATCGTCTTAAGTCATTTCTATTAAACTAATCATACTTTTTATATTTTTAACGTTAAGTTCACATTATTTTACATCTAAAACACGTGTTTACAATACATTTGGGTGAATACAAAAAATAGAAAAAAAATTTGGGAAAAAATTGGGTAAAAAATGGTGATAATTCCGCTAAATACCGTTTACAGTCATTTGTATTTAACTAATCATACTTTTTTTATTTTTATCGTTAAGTTCACATTATTTTACATCTAAAACACGTATTTACAATACATTTGGGTGAATACAAAAAATTGATAAAAAATTTGGGAAAAAATTTGGTAAAAAATGGTGATAATTCCGCTAAATATCGTTTAAAGTCATTTGTATTGAACTAATCATACTTTTTATATTTTTATCGTTAAGTTCACATTATTTTACATCTAAAACACGTATTTACAATACATTTGGGTGAATACAAAAAATAGAAAAAAAATTTGGGAAAAAATTTGGTAAAAAATGGTGATAATTCCGCTAAATATCGTTTAAAGTCATTCGTATTGAACTAATCATACTTTTTATATTTTTATCGTTAAGTTCACATAATTTTACATCTAAAACACGTCTTTACAATACATTTGGGTGAATATAAAAGGTCGTAAAAAAATTTTGAAATACAGGTGATGAATCCGCTAAATATCGTCTTAAGTCATTTCTATTAAACTAATCATACTTTTTATATTTTTAACGTTAAGTTCACATTATTTTACATCTAAAACACGTATTTACAATACATTTGGGTGAATACAAAAAATAGAAAAAAAATTTGGGAAAAAATTTGGTAAAAAATGGTGATAATTCCGCTAAATATCGTTTAAAGTCATTCGTATTGAACTAATCATACTTTTTATATATTTATCGTTTTAGTTCACATAATTTTACATCTAAAACACGTCTTTACAATACATTTGGGTGAATATAAAAGGTCGTAAAAAAATTTTGAAATACAGGTGATGAATCCGCTAAATATCGTCTTAAGTCATTTCTATTAAACTAATCATACTTTTTATATTTTTAACGTTAAGTTCACATTATTTTACATCTAAAACACGTATTTACAATACATTTGGGTGAATACAAAAAATAGATAAAAAATTTGGGAAAAAATTTGGTAAAAAATTGTGATAATTCCGCTAAATATCGTTTAAAGTCATTTGTATTGAACTAATCATACTTTTTATATTTTTATCGTTAAGTTCACATAATTTTACATCTAAAACACGTCTTTACAATACATTTGGGTGAATATAAAAGGTCGTAAAAAAATTTTGAAATACAGGTGATGAATCCGCTAAATATCGTCTTAAGTCATTTCTATTAAACTAATCATACTTTTTATATTTTTAACGTTAAGTTCACATTATTTTACATCTAAAACACGTGTTTACAATACATTTGGGTGAATACAAAAAATAGAAAAAAAATTTGGGAAAAAATTGGGTAAAAAATGGTGATAATTCCGCTAAATATCGTTTAAAGTCATTTGTATTGAACTAATCATACTTTTTATATTTTTATCGTTAAGTTCACATAATTTTACATCTAAAACACGTCTTTACAATACATTTGGGTGAATACAAAAGGTCGTAAAAAAATTTTGAAATACAGGTGATGAATCCGCTAAATATCGTCTTAAGTCATTTCTATTAAACTAATCATACTTTTTATATTTTTAACGTTAAGTTCACATTATTTTACATCTAAAACACGTGTTTACAATACATTTGGGTGAATACAAAAAATAGAAAAAAAATTTGGGAAAAAATTGGGTAAAAAATGGTGATAATTCCGCTAAATACCGTTTACAGTCATTTGTATTGAACTAATCATACTTTTTATATTTTTATCGTTAAGTTCACATTATTTTACATCTAAAACACGTATTTACAATACATTTGGGTGAATACAAAAAATTGATAAAAAATTTGGGAAAAAATTTGGTAAAAAATGGTGATAATTCCGCTAAATATCGTTTAAAGTCATTTGTATTGAACTAATCATACTTTTTATATTTTTATCGTTAAGTTCACATTATTTTACATCTAAAACACGTCTTTACAATACATTTGGGTGAATATAAAAGGTCGTAAAAAAATTTTGAAATACAGGTGATGAATCCGCTAAATATCGTCTTAAGTCATTTCTATTAAACTAATCATACTTTTTATATTTTTAACGTTAAGTTCACATTATTTTACATCTATAACACGTGTTTACAATACATTTGGGTGAATACAAAAAATAGAAAAAAAATTTGGGAAAAAATTGGGTAAAAAATGGTGATAATTCCGCTAAATATCGTTTACAGTCATTTGTATTGAACTAATCATACTTTTTATATTTTTATCGTTAAGTTCACATTATTTTACATCTAAAACACGTATTTACAATACATTTGGGTGAATACAAAAAATAGATAAAAAATTTGCGAAAAAATTGGGTAAAAAATGGTGATAATTCTGCTAAATATCGTTTAAAGTCATTTGTATTGAACTAATCATACTTTTTATATTTTTATCGTTAAGTTCACATAATTTTACATCTAAAACACGTCTTTACAATACATTTGGGTGAATATAAAAGGTCGTAAAAAAATTTTGAAATACAGGTGATGAATCCGCTAAATATCGTTTAAAGTCATTTGTATTGAACTAATCATACTTTTTATATTTTTATCGTTAAGTTCACATAATTTTACATCTAAAACACGTCTTTACAATACATTTGGGTGAATATAAAAGTTCGTAAAAAAATTTTGAAATACAGGTGATGAATCCGCTAAATATCGTTTAAAGTCATTTGTATTGAACTAATCATACTTTTTATATTTTTATCGTTAAGTTCACATTATTTTACATCTAAAACACGTATTTACAATACATTTGGGTGAATACAAAAAATAGAAAAAAAATTTGGGAAAAAATTGGGTAAAAAATGGTGATAATTCCGCTAAATATCGTTTAAAGTCATTTGTATTGAACTAATCATACTTTTTATATTTTTATCGTTAAGTTCACATAATTTTACATCTAAAACACGTCTTTACAATACATTTGGGTGAATATAAAAGGTCGTAAAAAAATTTTGAAATACAGGTGATGAATCCGCTAAATATCGTCTTAAGTCATTTCTATTAAACTAATCATACTTTTTATATTTTTTACGTTAAGTTCACATTATTTTACATCTAAAACACGTATTTACAATACATTTGGGTGAATACAAAAAATAGATAAAAAATTTGGGAAAAAATTTGGTAAAAAATGGTGATAATTCCGCTAAATATCGTTTAAAGTCATTTGTATTGAACTAATCATACTTTTTATATTTTTATCGTTAAGTTCACATTATTTTACATCTAAAACACGTATTTACAATACATTTGGGTGAATACAAAAAATAGAAAAAAAATTTGGGAAAAAATTGGGTAAAAAATGGTGATAATTCCGCTAAATATCGTTTAAAGTCATTTGTATTGAACTAATCATACTTTTTATATTTTTATCGTTAAGTTCACATAATTTTACATCTAAAACACGTCTTTACAATATATTTGGGTGAATATAAAAGGTCGTAAAAAAATTTTGAAATACAGGTGATGAATCCGCTAAATATCGTCTTAAGTCATTTCTATTAAACTAATCATACTTTTTATATTTTTAACGTTAAGTTCACATTATTTTACATCTAAAACACGTGTTTACAATACATTTGGGTGAATACAAAAAATAGAAAAAAAATTTGGGAAAAAATTGGGTAAAAAATGGTGATAATTCCGCTAAATATCGTTTAAAGTCATTTGTATTGAACTAATCATACTTTTTATATTTTTATCGTTAAGTTCACATAATTTTACATCTAAAACACGTCTTTACAATACATTTGGGTGAATACAAAAGGTCGTAAAAAAATTTTGAAATACAGGTGATGAATCCGCTAAATATCGTCTTAAGTCATTTTTATTAAACTAATCATACTTTTTATATTTTTATCGTTAAGTTCACATTATTTTACATCTAAAACACGTATTTACAATACATTTGGGTGAATACAAAAAATAGAAAAAAAATTTGGGAAAAAATTGGGTAAAAAATGGTGATAATTCCGCTAAATATCGTTTAAAGTCATTTGTATTGAACTAATCATACTTTTTATATTTTTATCGTTAAGTTCACATAATTTTACATCTAAAACACGTCAATACAATACATTTGGGTGAATATAAAAGGTCGTAAAAAAATTTTGAAATACAGGTGATGAATCCGCTAAATATCGTTTAAAGTCATTTGTATTGAACTAATCATACTTTTTATATTTTTATCGTTAAGTTCACATTATTTTACATCTAAAACACGTATTTACAATACATTTGGGTGAATACAAAAAATAGAAAAAAAATTTGGGAAAAAATTTGGTAAAAAATGGTGATAATTCCGCTAAATATCGTTTAAAGTCATTCGTATTGAACTAATCATACTTTTTATATTTTTATCGTTAAGTTCACATAATTTTACATCTAAAACACGTCTTTACAATACATTTGGGTGAATATAAAAGGTCGTAAAAAAATTTTGAAATACAGGTGATGAATCCGCTAAATATCGTCTTAAGTCATTTCTATTAAACTAATCATACTTTTTATATTTTTAACGTTAAGTTCACATTATTTTACATCTAAAACACGTATTTACAATACATTTGGGTGAATACAAAAAATAGAAAAAAAATTTGGGAAAAAATTTGGTAAAAAATGGTGATAATTCCGCTAAATATCGTTTAAAGTCATTCGTATTGAACTAATCATACTTTTTATATATTTATCGTTTTAGTTCACATAATTTTACATCTAAAACACGTCTTTACAATACATTTGGGTGAATATAAAAGGTCGTAAAAAAATTTTGAAATACAGGTGATGAATCCGCTAAATATCGTCTTAAGTCATTTCTATTAAACTAATCATACTTTTTATATTTTTAACGTTAAGTTCACATTATTTTACATCTAAAACACGTATTTACAATACATTTGGGTGAATACAAAAAATAGATAAAAAATTTGGGAAAAAATTTGGTAAAAAATTGTGATAATTCCGCTAAATATCGTTTAAAGTCATTTGTATTGAACTAATCATACTTTTTATATTTTTATCGTTAAGTTCACATTATTTTACATCTAAAACACGTATTTACAATACATTTGGGTGAATACAAAAAATAGAAAAAAAATTTGGGAAAAAATTGGGTAAAAAATGGTGATAATTCCGCTAAATATCGTTTAAAGTCATTTGTATTGAACTAATCATACTTTTTATATTTTTATCGTTAAGTTCACATAATTTTACATCTAAAACACGTCTTTACAATACATTTGGGTGAATATAAAAGGTCGTAAAAAAATTTTGAAATACAGGTGATGAATCCGCTAAATATCGTCTTAAGTCATTTCTATTAAACTAATCATACTTTTTATATTTTTAACGTTAAGTTCACATTATTTTACATCTAAAACACGTGTTTACAATACATTTGGGTGAATACAAAAAATAGAAAAAAAATTTGGGAAAAAATTGGGTAAAAAATGGTGATAATTCCGCTAAATATCGTTTAAAGTCATTTGTATTGAACTAATCATACTTTTTATATTTTTATCGTTAAGTTCACATAATTTTACATCTAAAACACGTCTTTACAATACATTTGGGTGAATACAAAAGGTCGTAAAAAAATTTTGAAATACAGGTGATGAATCCGCTAAATATCGTCTTAAGTCATTTCTATTAAACTAATCATACTTTTTATATTTTTAACGTTAAGTTCACATTATTTTACATCTAAAACACGTGTTTACAATACATTTGGGTGAATACAAAAAATAGAAAAAAAATTTGGGAAAAAATTGGGTAAAAAATGGTGATAATTCCGCTAAATATCGTCTTAAGTCATTTCTATTAAACTAATCATACTTTTTATATTTTTTACGTTAAGTTCACATAATTTTACATCTAAAACACGTCTTAACAATACATTTGGGTGAATACAAAAAATAGAAAAAAAATTTGGGAAAAAATTTGGTAAAAAATGGTGATAATTCCGCTAAATATCGTTTAAAGTCATTCGTATTGAACTAATCATACTTTTTATATATTTATCGTTTTAGTTCACATAATTTTACATCTAAAACACGTCTTTACAATACATTTGGGTGAATATAAAAGGTCGTAAAAAAATTTTGAAATACAGGTGATGAATCCGCTAAATATCGTCTTAAGTCATTTCTATTAAACTAATCATACTTTTTATATTTTTAACGTTAAGTTCACATTATTTTACATCTAAAACACGTATTTACAATACATTTGGGTGAATACAAAAAATAGATAAAAAATTTGGGAAAAAATTTGGTAAAAAATTGTGATAATTCCGCTAAATATCGTTTAAAGTCATTTGTATTGAACTAATCATACTTTTTATATTTTTATCGTTAAGTTCACATTATTTTACATCTAAAACACGTATTTACAATACATTTGGGTGAATACAAAAAATAGAAAAAAAATTTGGGAAAAAATTGGGTAAAAAATGGTGATAATTCCGCTAAATATCGTTTAAAGTCATTTGTATTGAACTAATCATACTTTTTATATTTTTATCGTTAAGTTCACATAATTTTACATCTAAAACACGTCTTTACAATACATTTGGGTGAATATAAAAGGTCGTAAAAAAATTTTGAAATACAGGTGATGAATCCGCTAAATATCGTCTTAAGTCATTTCTATTAAACTAATCATACTTTTTATATTTTTAACGTTAAGTTCACATTATTTTACATCTAAAACACGTGTTTACAATACATTTGGGTGAATACAAAAAATAGAAAAAAAATTTGGGAAAAAATTGGGTAAAAAATGGTGATAATTCCGCTAAATATCGTTTAAAGTCATTTGTATTGAACTAATCATACTTTTTATATTTTTATCGTTAAGTTCACATAATTTTACATCTAAAACACGTCTTTACAATACATTTGGGTGAATACAAAAGGTCGTAAAAAAATTTTGAAATACAGGTGATGAATCCGCTAAATATCGTCTTAAGTCATTTCTATTAAACTAATCATACTTTTTATATTTTTAACGTTAAGTTCACATTATTTTACATCTAAAACACGTGTTTACAATACATTTGGGTGAATACAAAAAATAGAAAAAAAATTTGGGAAAAAATTGGGTAAAAAATGGTGATAATTCCGCTAAATATCGTCTTAAGTCATTTCTATTAAACTAATCATACTTTTTATATTTTTTACGTTAAGTTCACATTATTTTACATCTAAAACACGTATTTACAATACATTTGGGTGAATACAAAAAATAGATAAAAAATTTGGGAAAAAATTTGGTAAAAAATGGTGATAATTCCGCTAAATATCGTTTAAAGTCATTTGTATTGAACTAATCATACTTTTTATATTTTTATCGTTAAGTTCACATTATTTTACATCTAAAACACGTATTTACAATACATTTGGGTGAATACAAAAAATAGAAAAAAAATTTGGGAAAAAATTGGGTAAAAAATGGTGATAATTCCGCTAAATATCGTTTAAAGTCATTTGTATTGAACTAATCATACTTTTTATATTTTTATCGTTAAGTTCACATAATTTTACATCTAAAACACGTCTTTACAATACATTTGGGTGAATATAAAAGGTCGTAAAAAAATTTTGAAATACAGGTGATGAATCCGCTAAATATCGTCTTAAGTCATTTCTATTAAACTAATCATACTTTTTATATTTTTAACGTTAAGTTCACATTATTTTACATCTAAAACACGTGTTTACAATACATTTGGGTGAATACAAAAAATAGAAAAAAAATTTGGGAAAAAATTGGGTAAAAAATGGTGATAATTCCGCTAAATATCGTTTAAAGTCATTTGTATTGAACTAATCATACTTTTTATATTTTTATCGTTAAGTTCACATAATTTTACATCTAAAACACGTCTTTACAATACATTTGGGTGAATACAAAAGGTCGTAAAAAAATTTTGAAATACAGGTGATGAATCCGCTAAATATCGTCTTAAGTCATTTCTATTAAACTAATCATACTTTTTATATTTTTATCGTTAAGTTCACATTATTTTACATCTAAAACACGTATTTACAATACATTTGGGTGAATACAAAAAATAGAAAAAAAATTTGGGAAAAAATTGGGTAAAAAATGGTGATAATTCCGCTAAATATCGTTTACAGTCATTTGTATTGAACTAATCATACTTTTTATATTTTTATCGTTAAGTTCACATTATTTTACATCTAAAACACGTATTTACAATACATTTGGGTGAATACAAAAAATAGATAAAAAATTTGGGAAAAAATTGGGTAAAAAATGGTGATAATTCCGCTAAATATCGTTTAAAGTCATTTGTATTGAACTAATCATACTTTTTATATTTTTATCGTTAAGTTCACATAATTTTACATCTAAAACACGTCTTTACAATACATTTGGGTGAATATAAAAGGTCGTAAAAAAATTTTGAAATACAGGTGATGAATCCGCTAAATATCGTTTAAAGTCATTTGTATTGAACTAATCATACTTTTTATATTTTTATCGTTAAGTTCACATTATTTTACATCTAAAACACGTATTTACAATACATTTGGGTGAATACAAAAAATAGAAAAAAAATTTGGGAAAAAATTTGGTAAAAAATGGTGATAATTCCGCTAAATATCGTTTAAAGTCATTTGTATTGAACTAATCATACTTTTTATATTTTTATCGTTAAGTTCACATAATTTTACATCTAAAACACGTCTTTACAATACATTTGGGTGAATATAAAAGGTCGTAAAAAAATTTTGAAATACAGGTGATGAATCCGCTAAATATCGTCTTAAGTCATTTCTATTAAACTAATCATACTTTTTATATTTTTAACGTTAAGTTCACATTATTTTACATCTAAAACACGTATTTACAATACATTTGGGTGAATACAAAAAATAGATAAAAAATTTGGGAAAAAATTGGGTAAAAAATGGTGATAATTCCGCTAAATATCGTTTAAAGTCATTTGTATTGAACTAATCATACTTTTTATATTTTTATCGTTAAGTTCACATAATTTTACATCTAAAACACGTCTTTACAATACATTTGGGTGAATATAAAAGGTCGTAAAAAAATTTTGAAATACAGTTGATGAATCCGCTAAATATCGTCTTAAGTCATTTCTATTAAACTAATCATACTTTTTATATTTTTATCGTTAAGTTCACATTATTTTACATCTAAAACACGTATTTACAATACATTTGGGTGAATACAAAAAATTGATAAAAAATTTGGGAAAAAATTTGGTAAAAAATGGTGATAATTCCGCTAAATATCGTTTAAAGTCATTTGTATTGAACTAATCATACTTTTTATATTTTTATCGTTAAGTTCACATTATTTTACATCTAAAACACGTATTTACAATACATTTGGGTGAATACAAAAAATAGAAAAAAAATTTGGGAAAAAATTTGGTAAAAAATGGTGATAATTCCGCTAAATATCGTTTAAAGTCATTCGTATTGAACTAATCATACTTTTTATATTTTTATCGTTAAGTTCACATAATTTTACATCTAAAACACGTCTTTACAATACATTTGGGTGAATATAAAAGGTCGTAAAAAAATTTTGAAATACAGGTGATGAATCCGCTAAATATCGTCTTAAGTCATTTCTATTAAACTAATCATACTTTTTATATTTTTTACGTTAAGTTCACATTATTTTACATCTAAAACACGTATTTACAATACATTTGGGTGAATACAAAAAATAGATAAAAAATTTGGGAAAAAATTTGGTAAAAAATGGTGATAATTCCGCTAAATATCGTTTAAAGTCATTTGTATTGAACTAATCATACTTTTTATATTTTTATCGTTAAGTTCACATTATTTTACATCTAAAACACGTATTTACAATACATTTGGGTGAATACAAAAAATAGAAAAAAAATTTGGGAAAAAATTGGGTAAAAAATGGTGATAATTCCGCTAAATATCGTTTAAAGTCATTTGTATTGAACTAATCATACTTTTTATATTTTTATCGTTAAGTTCACATAATTTTACATCTAAAACACGTCTTTACAATACATTTGGGTGAATATAAAAGGTCGTAAAAAAATTTTGAAATACAGGTGATGAATCCGCTAAATATCGTCTTAAGTCATTTCTATTAAACTAATCATACTTTTTATATTTTTAACGTTAAGTTCACATTATTTTACATCTAAAACACGTGTTTACAATACATTTGGGTGAATACAAAAAATAGAAAAAAAATTTGGGAAAAAATTGGGTAAAAAATGGTGATAATTCCGCTAAATATCGTTTAAAGTCATTTGTATTGAACTAATCATACTTTTTATATTTTTATCGTTAAGTTCACATAATTTTACATCTAAAACACGTCTTTACAATACATTTGGGTGAATACAAAAGGTCGTAAAAAAATTTTGAAATACAGGTGATGAATCCGCTAAATATCGTCTTAAGTCATTTCTATTAAACTAATCATACTTTTTATATTTTTATCGTTAAGTTCACATTATTTTACATCTAAAACACGTATTTACAATACATTTGGGTGAATACAAAAAATAGAAAAAAAATTTGGGAAAAAATTGGGTAAAAAATGGTGATAATTCCGCTAAATATCGTTTACAGTCATTTGTATTGAACTAATCATACTTTTTATATTTTTATCGTTAAGTTCACATTATTTTACATCTAAAACACGTATTTACAATACATTTGGGTGAATACAAAAAATAGATAAAAAATTTGGGAAAAAATTGGGTAAAAAATGGTGATAATTCCGCTAAATATCGTTTAAAGTCATTTGTATTGAACTAATCATACTTTTTATATTTTTATCGTTAAGTTCACATAATTTTACATCTAAAACACGTCTTTACAATACATTTGGGTGAATATAAAAGGTCGTAAAAAAATTTTGAAATACAGGTGATGAATCCGCTAAATATCGTTTAAAGTCATTTGTATTGAACTAATCATACTTTTTATATTTTTATCGTTAAGTTCACATTATTTTACATCTAAAACACGTCTTTACAATACATTTGGGTGAATATAAAAGGTCGTAAAAAAATTTTGAAATACAGGTGATGAATCCGCTAAATATCGTCTTAAGTCATTTCTATTAAACTAATCATACTTTTTATATTTTTAACGTTAAGTTCACATTATTTTACATCTAAAACACGTATTTACAATACATTTGGGTGAATACAAAAAATAGATAAAAAATTTGGGAAAAAATTGGGTAAAAAATGGTGATAATTCCGCTAAATATCGTTTAAAGTCATTTGTATTGAACTAATCATACTTTTTATATTTTTATCGTTAAGTTCACATAATTTTACATCTAAAACACGTCTTTACAATACATTTGGGTGAATATAAAAGGTCGTAAAAAAATTTTGAAATACAGTTGATGAATCCGCTAAATATCGTCTTAAGTCATTTCTATTAAACTAATCATACTTTTTATATTTTTATCGTTAAGTTCACATTATTTTACATCTAAAACACGTATTTACAATACATTTGGGTGAATACAAAAAATTGATAAAAAATTTGGGAAAAAATTTGGTAAAAAATGGTGATAATTCCGCTAAATATCGTTTAAAGTCATTTGTATTGAACTAATCATACTTTTTATATTTTTATCGTTAAGTTCACATTATTTTACATCTAAAACACGTATTTACAATACATTTGGGTGAATACAAAAAATAGAAAAAAAATTTGGGAAAAAATTTGGTAAAAAATGGTGATAATTCCGCTAAATATCGTTTAAAGTCATTCGTATTGAACTAATCATACTTTTTATATTTTTATCGTTAAGTTCACATAATTTTACATCTAAAACACGTCTTTACAATACATTTGGGTGAATATAAAAGGTCGTAAAAAAATTTTGAAATACAGGTGATGAATCCGCTAAATATCGTCTTAAGTCATTTCTATTAAACTAATCATACTTTTTATATTTTTTACGTTAAGTTCACATTATTTTACATCTAAAACACGTATTTACAATACATTTGGGTGAATACAAAAAATAGATAAAAAATTTGGGAAAAAATTTGGTAAAAAATGGTGATAATTCCGCTAAATATCGTTTAAAGTCATTTGTATTGAACTAATCATACTTTTTATATTTTTATCGTTAAGTTCACATTATTTTACATCTAAAACACGTATTTACAATACATTTGGGTGAATACAAAAAATAGAAAAAAAATTTGGGAAAAAATTGGGTAAAAAATGGTGATAATTCCGCTAAATATCGTTTAAAGTCATTTGTATTGAACTAATCATACTTTTTATATTTTTATCGTTAAGTTCACATAATTTTACATCTAAAACACGTCTTTACAATACATTTGGGTGAATATAAAAGGTCGTAAAAAAATTTTGAAATACAGGTGATGAATCCGCTAAATATCGTCTTAAGTCATTTCTATTAAACTAATCATACTTTTTATATTTTTAACGTTAAGTTCACATTATTTTACATCTAAAACACGTGTTTACAATACATTTGGGTGAATACAAAAAATAGAAAAAAAATTTGGGAAAAAATTGGGTAAAAAATGGTGATAATTCCGCTAAATATCGTTTAAAGTCATTTGTATTGAACTAATCATACTTTTTATATTTTTATCGTTAAGTTCACATAATTTTACATCTAAAACACGTCTTTACAATACATTTGGGTGAATACAAAAGGTCGTAAAAAAATTTTGAAATACAGGTGATGAATCCGCTAAATATCGTCTTAAGTCATTTCTATTAAACTAATCATACTTTTTATATTTTTATCGTTAAGTTCACATTATTTTACATCTAAAACACGTATTTACAATACATTTGGGTGAATACAAAAAATAGAAAAAAAATTTGGGAAAAAATTGGGTAAAAAATGGTGATAATTCCGCTAAATATCGTTTACAGTCATTTGTATTGAACTAATCATACTTTTTATATTTTTATCGTTAAGTTCACATTATTTTACATCTAAAACACGTATTTACAATACATTTGGGTGAATACAAAAAATAGATAAAAAATTTGGGAAAAAATTGGGTAAAAAATGGTGATAATTCCGCTAAATATCGTTTAAAGTCATTTGTATTGAACTAATCATACTTTTTATATTTTTATCGTTAAGTTCACATAATTTTACATCTAAAACACGTCTTTACAATACATTTGGGTGAATATAAAAGGTCGTAAAAAAATTTTGAAATACAGGTGATGAATCCGCTAAATATCGTTTAAAGTCATTTGTATTGAACTAATCATACTTTTTATATTTTTATCGTTAAGTTCACATTATTTTACATCTAAAACACGTATTTACAATACATTTGGGTGAATACAAAAAATAGAAAAAAAATTTGGGAAAAAATTTGGTAAAAAATGGTGATAATTCCGCTAAATATCGTTTAAAGTCATTTGTATTGAACTAATCATACTTTTTATATTTTTATCGTTAAGTTCACATAATTTTACATCTAAAACACGTCTTTACAATACATTTGGGTGAATATAAAAGGTCGTAAAAAAATTTTGAAATACAGGTGATGAATCCGCTAAATATCGTCTTAAGTCATTTCTATTAAACTAATCATACTTTTTATATTTTTAACGTTAAGTTCACATTATTTTACATCTAAAACACGTATTTACAATACATTTGGGTGAATACAAAAAATAGATAAAAAATTTGGGAAAAAATTGGGTAAAAAATGGTGATAATTCCGCTAAATATCGTTTAAAGTCATTTGTATTGAACTAATCATACTTTTTATATTTTTATCGTTAAGTTCACATTATTTTACATCTAAAACACGTATTTACAATACATTTGGGTGAATACAAAAAATAGAAAAAAAATTTGGGAAAAAATTGGGTAAAAAATGGTGATAATTCCGCTAAATATCGTTTAAAGTCATTTGTATTGAACTAATCATACTTTTTATATTTTTATCGTTAAGTTCACATAATTTTACATCTAAAACACGTCTTTACAATACATTTGGGTGAATATAAAAGGTCGTAAAAAAATTTTGAAATACAGGTGATGAATCCGCTAAATATCGTCTTAAGTCATTTCTATTAAACTAATCATACTTTTTATATTTTTAACGTTAAGTTCACATTATTTTACATCTAAAACACGTGTTTACAATACATTTGGGTGAATACAAAAAATAGAAAAAAAATTTGGGAAAAAATTGGGAAAAAAATGGTGATAATTCCGCTAAATATCGTTTAAAGTCATTTGTATTGAACTAATCATACTTTTTATATTTTTATCGTTAAGTTCACATAATTTTACATCTAAAACACGTCTTTACAATACATTTGGGTGAATACAAAAGGTCGTAAAAAAATTTTGAAATACAGGTGATGAATCCGCTAAATATCGTCTTAAGTCATTTCTATTAAACTAATCATACTTTTTATATTTTTATCGTTAAGTTCACATTATTTTACATCTAAAACACGTATTTACAATACATTTGGGTGAATACAAAAAATAGAAAAAAAATTTGGGAAAAAATTGGGTAAAAAATGGTGATAATTCCGCTAAATATCGTTTACAGTCATTTGTATTGAACTAATCATACTTTTTATATTTTTATCGTTAAGTTCACATTATTTTACATCTAAAACACGTATTTACAATACATTTGGGTGAATACAAAAAATAGATAAAAAATTTGGGAAAAAATTGGGTAAAAAATGGTGATAATTCCGCTAAATATCGTTTAAAGTCATTTGTATTGAACTAATCATACTTTTTATATTTTTATCGTTAAGTTCACATAATTTTACATCTAAAACACGTCTTTACAATACATTTGGGTGAATATAAAAGGTCGTAAAAAAATTTTGAAATACAGGTGATGAATCCGCTAAATATCGTCTTAAGTCATTTCTATTAAACTAATCATACTTTTTATATTTTTAACGTTAAGTTCACATTATTTTACATCTAAAACACGTATTTACAATACATTTGGGTGAATACAAAAAATAGATAAAAAATTTGGGAAAAAATTGGGTAAAAAATGGTGATAATTCCGCTAAATATCGTTTAAAGTCATTTGTATTGAACTAATCATACTTTTTATATTTTTATCGTTAAGTTCACATAATTTTACATCTAAAACACGTCTTTACAATACATTTGGGTGAATATAAAAGGTCGTAAAAAAATTTTGAAATACAGTTGATGAATCCGCTAAATATCGTCTTAAGTCATTTCTATTAAACTAATCATACTTTTTATATTTTTATCGTTAAGTTCACATTATTTTACATCTAAAACACGTATTTACAATACATTTGGGTGAATACAAAAAATTGATAAAAAATTTGGGAAAAAATTTGGTAAAAAATGGTGATAATTCCGCTAAATATCGTTTAAAGTCATTTGTATTGAACTAATCATACTTTTTATATTTTTATCGTTAAGTTCACATTATTTTACATCTAAAACACGTATTTACAATACATTTGGGTGAATACAAAAAATAGAAAAAAAATTTGGGAAAAAATTTGGTAAAAAATGGTGATAATTCCGCTAAATATCGTTTAAAGTCATTCGTATTGAACTAATCATACTTTTTATATTTTTATCGTTAAGTTCACATAATTTTACATCTAAAACACGTCTTTACAATACATTTGGGTGAATATAAAAGGTCGTAAAAAAATTTTGAAATACAGGTGATGAATCCGCTAAATATCGTCTTAAGTCATTTCTATTAAACTAATCATACTTTTTATATTTTTTACGTTAAGTTCACATTATTTTACATCTAAAACACGTATTTACAATACATTTGGGTGAATACAAAAAATAGATAAAAAATTTGGGAAAAAATTTGGTAAAAAATGGTGATAATTCCGCTAAATATCGTTTAAAGTCATTTGTATTGAACTAATCATACTTTTTATATTTTTATCGTTAAGTTCACATTATTTTACATCTAAAACACGTATTTACAATACATTTGGGTGAATACAAAAAATAGAAAAAAAATTTGGGAAAAAATTGGGTAAAAAATGGTGATAATTCCGCTAAATATCGTTTAAAGTCATTTGTATTGAACTAATCATACTTTTTATATTTTTATCGTTAAGTTCACATAATTTTACATCTAAAACACGTCTTTACAATACATTTGGGTGAATATAAAAGGTCGTAAAAAAATTTTGAAATACAGGTGATGAATCCGCTAAATATCGTCTTAAGTCATTTCTATTAAACTAATCATACTTTTTATATTTTTAACGTTAAGTTCACATTATTTTACATCTAAAACACGTGTTTACAATACATTTGGGTGAATACAAAAAATAGAAAAAAAATTTGGGAAAAAATTGGGTAAAAAATGGTGATAATTCCGCTAAATATCGTTTAAAGTCATTTGTATTGAACTAATCATACTTTTTATATTTTTATCGTTAAGTTCACATAATTTTACATCTAAAACACGTCTTTACAATACATTTGGGTGAATACAAAAGGTCGTAAAAAAATTTTGAAATACAGGTGATGAATCCGCTAAATATCGTCTTAAGTCATTTCTATTAAACTAATCATACTTTTTATATTTTTATCGTTAAGTTCACATTATTTTACATCTAAAACACGTATTTACAATACATTTGGGTGAATACAAAAAATAGAAAAAAAATTTGGGAAAAAATTGGGTAAAAAATGGTGATAATTCCGCTAAATATCGTTTACAGTCATTTGTATTGAACTAATCATACTTTTTATATTTTTATCGTTAAGTTCACATTATTTTACATCTAAAACACGTATTTACAATACATTTGGGTGAATACAAAAAATAGATAAAAAATTTGGGAAAAAATTGGGTAAAAAATGGTGATAATTCCGCTAAATATCGTTTAAAGTCATTTGTATTGAACTAATCATACTTTTTATATTTTTATCGTTAAGTTCACATTATTTTACATCTAAAACACGTATTTACAATACATTTGGGTGAATACAAAAAATAGAAAAAAAATTTGGGAAAAAATTGGGTAAAAAATGGTGATAATTCCGCTAAATATCGTTTAAAGTCATTTGTATTGAACTAATCATACTTTTTATATTTTTATCGTTAAGTTCACATAATTTTACATCTAAAACACGTCTTTACAATACATTTGGGTGAATATAAAAGGTCGTAAAAAAATTTTGAAATACAGGTGATGAATCCGCTAAATATCGTCTTAAGTCATTTCTATTAAACTAATCATACTTTTTATATTTTTAACGTTAAGTTCACATTATTTTACATCTAAAACACGTGTTTACAATACATTTGGGTGAATACAAAAAATAGAAAAAAAATTTGGGAAAAAATTGGGTAAAAAATGGTGATAATTCCGCTAAATATCGTTTAAAGTCATTTGTATTGAACTAATCATACTTTTTATATTTTTATCGTTAAGTTCACATAATTTTACATCTAAAACACGTCTTTACAATACATTTGGGTGAATACAAAAGGTCGTAAAAAAATTTTGAAATACAGGTGATGAATCCGCTAAATATCGTCTTAAGTCATTTCTATTAAACTAATCATACTTTTTATATTTTTATCGTTAAGTTCACATTATTTTACATCTAAAACACGTATTTACAATACATTTGGGTGAATACAAAAAATAGAAAAAAAATTTGGGAAAAAATTGGGTAAAAAATGGTGATAATTCCGCTAAATATCGTTTACAGTCATTTGTATTGAACTAATCATACTTTTTATATTTTTATCGTTAAGTTCACATTATTTTACATCTAAAACACGTATTTACAATACATTTGGGTGAATACAAAAAATAGATAAAAAATTTGGGAAAAAATTGGGTAAAAAATGGTGATAATTCCGCTAAATATCGTTTAAAGTCATTTGTATTGAACTAATCATACTTTTTATATTTTTATCGTTAAGTTCACATAATTTTACATCTAAAACACGTCTTTACAATACATTTGGGTGAATATAAAAGGTCGTAAAAAAATTTTGAAATACAGGTGATGAATCCGCTAAATATCGTTTAAAGTCATTTGTATTGAACTAATCATACTTTTTATATTTTTATCGTTAAGTTCACATTATTTTACATCTAAAACACGTATTTACAATACATTTGGGTGAATACAAAAAATAGAAAAAAAATTTGGGAAAAAATTGGGTAAAAAATGGTGATAATTCCGCTAAATATCGTTTAAAGTCATTTGTATTGAACTAATCATACTTTTTATATTTTTATCGTTAAGTTCACATAATTTTACATCTAAAACACGTCTTTACAATACATTTGGGTGAATATAAAAGGTCGTAAAAAAATTTTGAAATACAGGTGATGAATCCGCTAAATATCGTCTTAAGTCATTTCTATTAAACTAATCATACTTTTTATATTTTTAACGTTAAGTTCACATTATTTTACATCTAAAACACGTGTTTACAATACATTTGGGTGAATACAAAAAATAGAAAAAAAATTTGGGAAAAAATTGGGTAAAAAATGGTGATAATTCCGCTAAATATCGTTTAAAGTCATTTGTATTGAACTAATCATACTTTTTATATTTTTATCGTTAAGTTCACATAATTTTACATCTAAAACACGTCTTTACAATACATTTGGGTGAATACAAAAGGTCGTAAAAAAATTTTGAAATACAGGTGATGAATCCGCTAAATATCGTCTTAAGTCATTTCTATTAAACTAATCATACTTTTTATATTTTTATCGTTAAGTTCACATTATTTTACATCTAAAACACGTATTTACAATACATTTGGGTGAATACAAAAAATAGAAAAAAAATTTGGGAAAAAATTGGGTAAAAAATGGTGATAATTCCGCTAAATATCGTTTACAGTCATTTGTATTGAACTAATCATACTTTTTATATTTTTATCGTTAAGTTCACATTATTTTACATCTAAAACACGTATTTACAATACATTTGGGTGAATACAAAAAATAGAAAAAAAATTTGGGAAAAAATTGGGTAAAAAATGGTGATAATTCCGCTAAATATCGTTTACAGTCATTTGTATTGAACTAATCATACTTTTTATATTTTTATCGTTAAGTTCACATTATTTTACATCTAAAACACGTATTTACAATACATTTGGGTGAATACAAAAAATAGATAAAAAATTTGGGAAAAAATTGGGTAAAAAATGGTGATAATTCCGCTAAATATCGTTTAAAGTCATTTGTATTGAACTAATCATACTTTTTATATTTTTATCGTTAAGTTCACATTATTTTACATCTAAAACACGTATTTACAATACATTTGGGTGAATACAAAAAATAGAAAAAAAATTTGGGAAAAAATTGGGTAAAAAATGGTGATAATTCCGCTAAATATCGTTTAAAGTCATTTGTATTGAACTAATCATACTTTTTATATTTTTATCGTTAAGTTCACATAATTTTACATCTAAAACACGTCTTTACAATACATTTGGGTGAATATAAAAGGTCGTAAAAAAATTTTGAAATACAGGTGATGAATCCGCTAAATATCGTCTTAAGTCATTTCTATTAAACTAATCATACTTTTTATATTTTTAACGTTAAGTTCACATTATTTTACATCTAAAACACGTGTTTACAATACATTTGGGTGAATACAAAAAATAGAAAAAAAATTTGGGAAAAAATTGGGTAAAAAATGGTGATAATTCCGCTAAATATCGTTTAAAGTCATTTGTATTGAACTAATCATACTTTTTATATTTTTATCGTTAAGTTCACATAATTTTACATCTAAAACACGTCTTTACAATACATTTGGGTGAATACAAAAGGTCGTAAAAAAATTTTGAAATACAGGTGATGAATCCGCTAAATATCGTCTTAAGTCATTTCTATTAAACTAATCATACTTTTTATATTTTTATCGTTAAG
Source organism: Diuraphis noxia (assembly GCF_037042655.1). Lineage (NCBI taxonomy): Eukaryota > Metazoa > Arthropoda > Insecta > Hemiptera > Aphididae > Diuraphis > Diuraphis noxia. The sequence continues at coordinate 2,833,511 of NW_028301713.1, read as the reverse complement.
TTCACATTATTTTACATCTAAAACACGTATTTACAATACATTTGGGTGAATACAAAAAATAGAAAAAAAATTTGGGAAAAAATTGGGTAAAAAATGGTGATAATTCCGCTAAATATCGTTTACAGTCATTTGTATTGAACTAATCATACTTTTTATATTTTTATCGTTAAGTTCACATTATTTTACATCTAAAACACGTATTTACAATACATTTGGGTGAATACAAAAAATAGATAAAAAATTTGGGAAAAAATTGGGTAAAAAATGGTGATAATTCCGCTAAATATCGTTTAAAGTCATTTGTATTGAACTAATCATACTTTTTATATTTTTAACGTTAAGTTCACATTATTTTACATCTAAAACACGTGTTTACAATACATTTGGGTGAATACAAAAAATAGAAAAAAAATTTGGGAAAAAATTGGGTAAAAAATGGTGATAATTCCGCTAAATATCGTTTAAAGTCATTTGTATTGAACTAATCATACTTTTTATATTTTTATCGTTAAGTTCACATAATTTTACATCTAAAACACGTCTTTACAATACATTTGGGTGAATACAAAAGGTCGTAAAAAAATTTTGAAATACAGGTGATGAATCCGCTAAATATCGTCTTAAGTCATTTCTATTAAACTAATCATACTTTTTATATTTTTATCGTTAAGTTCACATTATTTTACATCTAAAACACGTATTTACAATACATTTGGGTGAATACAAAAAATAGAAAAAAAATTTGGGAAAAAATTGGGTAAAAAATGGTGATAATTCCGCTAAATATCGTTTACAGTCATTTGTATTGAACTAATCATACTTTTTATATTTTTATCGTTAAGTTCACATTATTTTACATCTAAAACACGTATTTACAATACATTTGGGTGAATACAAAAAATAGAAAAAAAATTTGGGAAAAAATTGGGTAAAAAATGGTGATAATTCCGCTAAATATCGTTTACAGTCATTTGTATTGAACTAATCATACTTTTTATATTTTTATCGTTAAGTTCACATTATTTTACATCTAAAACACGTATTTACAATACATTTGGGTGAATACAAAAAATAGATAAAAAATTTGGGAAAAAATTGGGTAAAAAATGGTGATAATTCCGCTAAATATCGTTTAAAGTCATTTGTATTGAACTAATCATACTTTTTATATTTTTATCGTTAAGTTCACATTATTTTACATCTAAAACACGTATTTACAATACATTTGGGTGAATACAAAAAATAGAAAAAAAATTTGGGAAAAAATTGGGTAAAAAATGGTGATAATTCCGCTAAATATCGTTTAAAGTCATTTGTATTGAACTAATCATACTTTTTATATTTTTATCGTTAAGTTCACATAATTTTACATCTAAAACACGTCTTTACAATACATTTGGGTGAATATAAAAGGTCGTAAAAAAATTTTGAAATACAGGTGATGAATCCGCTAAATATCGTCTTAAGTCATTTCTATTAAACTAATCATACTTTTTATATTTTTAACGTTAAGTTCACATTATTTTACATCTAAAACACGTGTTTACAATACATTTGGGTGAATACAAAAAATAGAAAAAAAATTTGGGAAAAAATTGGGTAAAAAATGGTGATAATTCCGCTAAATATCGTTTAAAGTCATTTGTATTGAACTAATCATACTTTTTATATTTTTATCGTTAAGTTCACATAATTTTACATCTAAAACACGTCTTTACAATACATTTGGGTGAATACAAAAGGTCGTAAAAAAATTTTGAAATACAGGTGATGAATCCGCTAAATATCGTCTTAAGTCATTTCTATTAAACTAATCATACTTTTTATATTTTTATCGTTAAGTTCACATTATTTTACATCTAAAACACGTATTTACAATACATTTGGGTGAATACAAAAAATAGAAAAAAAATTTGGGAAAAAATTGGGTAAAAAATGGTGATAATTCCGCTAAATATCGTTTACAGTCATTTGTATTGAACTAATCATACTTTTTATATTTTTATCGTTAAGTTCACATTATTTTACATCTAAAACACGTATTTACAATACATTTGGGTGAATACAAAAAATAGATAAAAAATTTGGGAAAAAATTGGGTAAAAAATGGTGATAATTCCGCTAAATATCGTTTAAAGTCATTTGTATTGAACTAATCATACTTTTTATATTTTTATCGTTAAGTTCACATAATTTTACATCTAAAACACGTCTTTACAATACATTTGGGTGAATATAAAAGGTCGTAAAAAAATTTTGAAATACAGGTGATGAATCCGCTAAATATCGTTTAAAGTCATTTGTATTGAACTAATCATACTTTTTATATTTTTATCGTTAAGTTCACATTATTTTACATCTAAAACACGTATTTACAATACATTTGGGTGAATACAAAAAATAGAAAAAAAATTTGGGAAAAAATTGGGTAAAAAATGGTGATAATTCCGCTAAATATCGTTTAAAGTCATTTGTATTGAACTAATCATACTTTTTATATTTTTATCGTTAAGTTCACATAATTTTACATCTAAAACACGTCTTTACAATACATTTGGGTGAATATAAAAGGTCGTAAAAAAATTTTGAAATACAGGTGATGAATCCGCTAAATATCGTCTTAAGTCATTTCTATTAAACTAATCATACTTTTTATATTTTTAACGTTAAGTTCACATTATTTTACATCTAAAACACGTGTTTACAATACATTTGGGTGAATACAAAAAATAGAAAAAAAATTTGGGAAAAAATTGGGTAAAAAATGGTGATAATTCCGCTAAATATCGTTTAAAGTCATTTGTATTGAACTAATCATACTTTTTATATTTTTATCGTTAAGTTCACATAATTTTACATCTAAAACACGTCTTTACAATACATTTGGGTGAATACAAAAGGTCGTAAAAAAATTTTGAAATACAGGTGATGAATCCGCTAAATATCGTCTTAAGTCATTTCTATTAAACTAATCATACTTTTTATATTTTTATCGTTAAGTTCACATTATTTTACATCTAAAACACGTATTTACAATACATTTGGGTGAATACAAAAAATAGAAAAAAAATTTGGGAAAAAATTGGGTAAAAAATGGTGATAATTCCGCTAAATATCGTTTACAGTCATTTGTATTGAACTAATCATACTTTTTATATTTTTATCGTTAAGTTCACATTATTTTACATCTAAAACACGTATTTACAATACATTTGGGTGAATACAAAAAATAGATAAAAAATTTGGGAAAAAATTGGGTAAAAAATGGTGATAATTCCGCTAAATATCGTTTAAAGTCATTTGTATTGAACTAATCATACTTTTTATATTTTTATCGTTAAGTTCACATAATTTTACATCTAAAACACGTCTTTACAATACATTTGGGTGAATATAAAAGGTCGTAAAAAAATTTTGAAATACAGGTGATGAATCCGCTAAATATCGTTTAAAGTCATTTGTATTGAACTAATCATACTTTTTATATTTTTATCGTTAAGTTCACATTATTTTACATCTAAAACACGTATTTACAATACATTTGGGTGAATACAAAAAATAGAAAAAAAATTTGGGAAAAAATTTGGTAAAAAATGGTGATAATTCCGCTAAATATCGTTTAAAGTCATTTGTATTGAACTAATCATACTTTTTATATTTTTATCGTTAAGTTCACATAATTTTACATCTAAAACACGTCTTTACAATACATTTGGGTGAATATAAAAGGTCGTAAAAAAATTTTGAAATACAGGTGATGAATCCGCTAAATATCGTCTTAAGTCATTTCTATTAAACTAATCATACTTTTTATATTTTTAACGTTAAGTTCACATTATTTTACATCTAAAACACGTATTTACAATACATTTGGGTGAATACAAAAAATAGATAAAAAATTTGGGAAAAAATTGGGTAAAAAATGGTGATAATTCCGCTAAATATCGTTTAAAGTCATTTGTATTGAACTAATCATACTTTTTATATTTTTATCGTTAAGTTCACATTATTTTACATCTAAAACACGTATTTACAATACATTTGGGTGAATACAAAAAATAGAAAAAAAATTTGGGAAAAAATTGGGTAAAAAATGGTGATAATTCCGCTAAATATCGTTTAAAGTCATTTGTATTGAACTAATCATACTTTTTATATTTTTATCGTTAAGTTCACATAATTTTACATCTAAAACACGTCTTTACAATACATTTGGGTGAATATAAAAGGTCGTAAAAAAATTTTGAAATACAGGTGATGAATCCGCTAAATATCGTCTTAAGTCATTTCTATTAAACTAATCATACTTTTTATATTTTTAACGTTAAGTTCACATTATTTTACATCTAAAACACGTGTTTACAATACATTTGGGTGAATACAAAAAATAGAAAAAAAATTTGGGAAAAAATTGGGTAAAAAATGGTGATAATTCCGCTAAATATCGTTTAAAGTCATTTGTATTGAACTAATCATACTTTTTATATTTTTATCGTTAAGTTCACTTAATTTTACATCTAAAACACGTCTTTACAATACATTTTGGTGAATATAAAAGGTCGTAAAAAAATTTTGAAATACAGGTGATGAATCCGCTAAATATCGTCTTAAGTCATTTCTATTAAACTAATCATACTTTTTATATTTTTATCGTTAAGTTCACATTATTTTACATCTAAAACACGTATTTACAATACATTTGGGTGAATACAAAAAATAGAAAAAAAATTTGGGAAAAAATTGGGTAAAAAATGGTGATAATTCCGCTAAATATCGTTTACAGTCATTTGTATTGAACTAATCATACTTTTTATATTTTTATCGTTAAGTTCACATTATTTTACATCTAAAACACGTATTTACAATACATTTGGGTGAATACAAAAAATAGATAAAAAATTTGGGAAAAAATTGGGTAAAAAATGGTGATAATTCCGCTAAATATCGTTTAAAGTCATTTGTATTGAACTAATCATACTTTTTATATTTTTATCGTTAAGTTCACATAATTTTACATCTAAAACACGTCTTTACAATACATTTGGGTGAATATAAAAGGTCGTAAAAAAATTTTGAAATACAGGTGATGAATCCGCTAAATATCGTTTAAAGTCATTTGTATTGAACTAATCATACTTTTTATATTTTTATCGTTAAGTTCACATTATTTTACATCTAAAACACGTATTTACAATACATTTGGGTGAATACAAAAAATAGAAAAAAAATTTGGGAAAAAATTTGGTAAAAAATGGTGATAATTCCGCTAAATATCGTTTAAAGTCATTTGTATTGAACTAATCATACTTTTTATATTTTTATCGTTAAGTTCACATAATTTTACATCTAAAACACGTCTTTACAATACATTTGGGTGAATATAAAAGGTCGTAAAAAAATTTTGAAATACAGGTGATGAATCCGCTAAATATCGTCTTAAGTCATTTCTATTAAACTAATCATACTTTTTATATTTTTAACGTTAAGTTCACATTATTTTACATCTAAAACACGTATTTACAATACATTTGGGTGAATACAAAAAATAGATAAAAAATTTGGGAAAAAATTGGGTAAAAAATGGTGATAATTCCGCTAAATATCGTTTAAAGTCATTTGTATTGAACTAATCATACTTTTTATATTTTTATCGTTAAGTTCACATAATTTTACATCTAAAACACGTCTTTACAATACATTTGGGTGAATATAAAAGGTCGTAAAAAAATTTTGAAATACAGTTGATGAATCCGCTAAATATCGTCTTAAGTCATTTCTATTAAACTAATCATACTTTTTATATTTTTATCGTTAAGTTCACATTATTTTACATCTAAAACACGTATTTACAATACATTTGGGTGAATACAAAAAATTGATAAAAAATTTGGGAAAAAATTTGGTAAAAAATGGTGATAATTCCGCTAAATATCGTTTAAAGTCATTTGTATTGAACTAATCATACTTTTTATATTTTTATCGTTAAGTTCACATTATTTTACATCTAAAACACGTCTTTACAATACATTTGGGTGAATATAAAAGGTCGTAAAAAAATTTTGAAATACAGGTGATGAATCCGCTAAATATCGTCTTAAGTCATTTCTATTAAACTAATCATACTTTTTATATTTTTAACGTTAAGTTCACATTATTTTACATCTATAACACGTGTTTACAATACATTTGGGTGAATACAAAAAATAGAAAAAAAATTTGGGAAAAAATTGGGTAAAAAATGGTGATAATTCCGCTAAATATCGTTTACAGTCATTTGTATTGAACTAATCATACTTTTTATATTTTTATCGTTAAGTTAACATTATTTTACATCTAAAACACGTATTTACAATACATTTGGGTGAATACAAAAAATAGATAAAAAATTTGGGAAAAAATTGGGTTAAAAATGGTGATAATTCCGCTAAATATCGTTTAAAGTCATTTGTATTGAACTAATCATACTTTTTATATTTTTATCGTTAAGTTCACATAATTTTTCATCTAAAACACGTCTTTACAATACATTTGGGTGAATATAAAAGGTCGTAAAAAAATTTTGAAATACAGGTGATGAATCCGCTAAATATCGTTTAAAGTCATTTGTATTGAACTAATCATACTTTTTATATTTTTATCGTTAAGTTCACATAATTTTACATCTAAAACACGACTTTACAATACATTTGGGTGAATATAAAAGTTCGTAAAAAAATTTTGAAATACAGGTGATGAATCCGCTAAATATCGTTTAAAGTCATTTGTATTGAACTAATCATACTTTTTATATTTTTATCGTTAAGTTCACATTATTTTACATCTAAAACACGTATTTACAATACATTTGGGTGAATACAAAAAATAGAAAAAAAATTTGGGAAAAAATTTGGTAAAAAATGGTGATAATTCCGCTAAATATCGTTTAAAGTCATTTGTATTGAACTAATCATACTTTTTATATTTTTATCGTTAAGTTCACATAATTTTACATCTAAAACACGTCTTTACAATACATTTGGGTGAATATAAAAGGTCGTAAAAAAATTTTGAAATACAGGTGATGAATCCGCTAAATATCGTCTTAAGTCATTTCTATTAAACTAATCATACTTTTTATATTTTTAACGTTAAGTTCACATTATTTTACATCTAAAACACGTGTTTACAATACATTTGGGTGAATACAAAAAATAGAAAAAAAATTTGGGAAAAAATTGGGTAAAAAATGGTGATAATTCCGCTAAATATCGTTTAAAGTCATTTGTATTGAACTAATCATACTTTTTATATTTTTATCGTTAAGTTCACCTAATTTTACATCTAAAACACGTCTTTACAATACATTTGGGTGAATACAAAAGGTCGTAAAAAAATTTTGAAATACAGGTGATGAATCCGCTAAATATCGTCTTAAGTCATTTCTATTAAACTAATCATACTTTTTATATTTTTATCGTTAAGTTCACATTATTTTACATCTAAAACACGTATTTACAATACATTTGGGTGAATACAAAAAATAGAAAAAAAATTTGGGAAAAAATTGGGTAAAAAATGGTGATAATTCCGCTAAATATCGTTTACAGTCATTTGTATTGAACTAATCATACTTTTTATATTTTTATCGTTAAGTTCACATTATTTTACATCTAAAACACGTATTTACAATACATTTGGGTGAATACAAAAAATAGATAAAAAATTTGGGAAAAAATTGGGTAAAAAATGGTGATAATTCCGCTAAATATCGTTTAAAGTCATTTGTATTGAACTAATCATACTTTTTATATTTTTATCGTTAAGTTCACATAATTTTACATCTAAAACACGTCTTTACAATACATTTGGGTGAATATAAAAGGTCGTAAAAAAATTTTGAAATACAGGTGATGAATCCGCTAAATATCGTTTAAAGTCATTTGTATTGAACTAATCATACTTTTTATATTTTTATCGTTAAGTTCACATTATTTTACATCTAAAACACGTATTTACAATACATTTGGGTGAATACAAAAAATAGAAAAAAAATTTGGGAAAAAATTTGGTAAAAAATGGTGATAATTCCGCTAAATATCGTTTAAAGTCATTTGTATTGAACTAATCATACTTTTTATATTTTTATCGTTAAGTTCACATAATTTTACATCTAAAACACGTCTTTACAATACATTTGGGTGAATATAAAAGGTCGTAAAAAAATTTTGAAATACAGGTGATGAATCCGCTAAATATCGTCTTAAGTCATTTCTATTAAACTAATCATACTTTTTATATTTTTAACGTTAAGTTCACATTATTTTACATCTAAAACACGTATTTACAATACATTTGGGTGAATACAAAAAATAGATAAAAAATTTGGGAAAAAATTGGGTAAAAAATGGTGATAATTCCGCTAAATATCGTTTAAAGTCATTTGTATTGAACTAATCATACTTTTTATATTTTTATCGTTAAGTTCACATAATTTTACATCTAAAACACGTCTTTACAATACATTTGGGTGAATATAAAAGGTCGTAAAAAAATTTTGAAATACAGTTGATGAATCCGCTAAATATCGTCTTAAGTCATTTCTATTAAACTAATCATACTTTTTATATTTTTATCGTTAAGTTCACATTATTTTACATCTAAAACACGTATTTACAATACATTTGGGTGAATACAAAAAATTGATAAAAAATTTGGGAAAAAATTTGGTAAAAAATGGTGATAATTCCGCTAAATATCGTTTAAAGTCATTTGTATTGAACTAATCATACTTTTTATATTTTTATCGTTAAGTTCACATTATTTTACATCTAAAACACGTCTTTACAATACATTTGGGTGAATATAAAAGGTCGTAAAAAAATTTTGAAATACAGGTGATGAATCCGCTAAATATCGTCTTAAGTCATTTCTATTAAACTAATCATACTTTTTATATTTTTATCGTTAAGTTCACATTATTTTACATCTAAAACACGTATTTACAATACATTTGGGTGAATACAAAAAATAGAAAAAAAATTTGGGAAAAAATTTGGTAAAAAATGGTGATAATTCCGCTAAATATCGTTTAAAGTCATTTGTATTGAACTAATCATACTTTTTATATTTTTATCGTTAAGTTCACATAATTTTACATCTAAAACACGTCTTTACAATACATTTGGGTGAATATAAAAGGTCGTAAAAAAATTTTGAAATACAGGTGATGAATCCGCTAAATATCGTCTTAAGTCATTTCTATTAAACTAATCATACTTTTTATATTTTTAACGTTAAGTTCACATTATTTTACATCTAAAACACGTATTTACAATACATTTGGGTGAATACAAAAAATAGATAAAAAATTTGGGAAAAAATTGGGTAAAAAATGGTGATAATTCCGCTAAATATCGTTTAAAGTCATTTGTATTGAACTAATCATACTTTTTATATTTTTATCGTTAAGTTCACATAATTTTACATCTAAAACACGTCTTTACAATACATTTGGGTGAATATAAAAGGTCGTAAAAAAATTTTGAAATACAGGTGATGAATCCGCTAAATATCGTCTTAAGTCATTTCTATTAAACTAATCATACTTTTTATATTTTTAACGTTAAGTTCACATTAATTTACATCTAAAACACGTCTTTACAATACATTTGGGTGAATATAAAAGGTCGTAAAAAAATTTTGAAATACAGGTGATGAATCCGCTAAATATCGTTTAAAGTCATTTGTATTGAACTAATCATACTTTTTATATTTTTATCGTTAAGTTCACATTATTTTACATCTAAAACACGTATTTACAATACATTTGGGTGAATACAAAAAATAGAAAAAAAATTTGGGAAAAAATTTGGTAAAAAATGGTGATAATTCCGCTAAATATCGTTTAAAGTCATTTGTATTGAACTAATCATACTTTTTATATTTTTATCGTTAAGTTCACATAATTTTACATCTAAAACACGTCTTTACAATACATTTGGGTGAATATAAAAGGTCGTAAAAAAATTTTGAAATACAGGTGATGAATCCGCTAAATATCGTCTTAAGTCATTTCTATTAAACTAATCATACTTTTTATATTTTTAACGTTAAGTTCACATTATTTTACATCTAAAACACGTGTTTACAATACATTTGGGTGAATACAAAAAATAGAAAAAAAATTTGGGAAAAAATTGGGTAAAAAATGGTGATAATTCCGCTAAATATCGTTTAAAGTCATTTGTATTGAACTAATCATACTTTTTATATTTTTATCGTTAAGTTCACCTAATTTTACATCTAAAACACGTCTTTACAATACATTTGGGTGAATACAAAAGGTCGTAAAAAAATTTTGAAATACAGGTGATGAATCCGCTAAATATCGTCTTAAGTCATTTCTATTAAACTAATCATACTTTTTATATTTTTATCGTTAAGTTCACATTATTTTACATCTAAAACACGTATTTACAATACATTTGGGTGAATACAAAAAATAGAAAAAAAATTTGGGAAAAAATTGGGTAAAAAATGGTGATAATTCCGCTAAATATCGTTTACAGTCATTTGTATTGAACTAATCATACTTTTTATATTTTTATCGTTAAGTTCACATTATTTTACATCTAAAACACGTATTTACAATACATTTGGGTGAATACAAAAAATAGAAAAAAAATTTGGGAAAAAATTTGGTAAAAAATGGTGATAATTCCGCTAAATATCGTTTAAAGTCATTTGTATTGAACTAATCATACTTTTTATATTTTTATCGTTAAGTTCACATAATTTTACATCTAAAACACGTATTTACAATACATTTGGGTGAATACAAAAAATAGAAAAAAAATTTGGGAAAAAATTTGGTAAAAAATGGTGATAATTCCGCTAAATATCGTTTAAAGTCATTTGTATTGAACTAATCATACTTTTTATAATTTTATCGTTAAGTTCACATTATTTTACATCTAAAACACGTATTTACAATACATTTGGGTGAATACAAAAAATAGAAAAAAAATTTGGGAAATAATTTGGTAAAAAATGGTGATAATTCCGCTAAATATCGTTTAAAGTCATTTGTATTGAACAAATCATACTTTTTATATTTTTATCGTTAAGTTCACATAATTTTACATCTAAAACACGTCTTTACAATACATTTGGGTGAATATAAAAGGTCGTAAAAAAATTTTGAAATACAGGTGATGAATCCGCTAAATATCGTCTTAAGTCATTTCTATTAAACTAATCATACTTTTTATATTTTTAACGTTAAGTTCACATTATTTTACATCTAAAACACGTATTTACAATACATTTGGGTGAATACAAAAAATAGATATAAAATTGGGGAAAAAATTTGGTAAAAAATGGTGATAATTCCGCTAAATATCGTTTAAAGTCATTTGTATTGAACTAATCATACTTTTTATATTTTTATCGTTAAGTTCACATAATTTTACATCTAAAACACGTCTTTACAATACATTTGGGTGAATATAAAAGGTCGTAAAAAAATTTTGAAATACAGGTGATGAATCCGCTAAATATCGTCTTAAGTCATTTCTATTAAACTAATCATACTTTTTATATTTTTAACGTTAAGTTCACATTATTTTACATCTAAAACACGTGTTTACAATACATTTGGGTGAATACAAAAAATAGAAAAAAAATTTGGGAAAAAATTGGGTAAAAAATGGTGATAATTCCGCTAAATATCGTTTAAAGTCATTTGTATTGAACTAATCATACTTTTTATATTTTTATCGTTAAGTTCACATAATTTTACATCTAAAACACGTCTTTACAATACATTTGGGTGAATACAAAAGGTCGTAAAAAAATTTTGAAATACAGGTGATGAATCCGCTAAATATCGTCTTAAGTCATTTCTATTAAACTAATCATACTTTTTATATTTTTAACGTTAAGTTCACATTATTTTACATCTAAAACACGTGTTTACAATACATTTGGGTGAATACAAAAAATAGAAAAAAAATTTGGGAAAAAATTGGGTAAAAAATGGTGATAATTCCGCTAAATACCGTTTACAGTCATTTGTATTGAACTAATCATACTTTTTATATTTTTATCGTTAAGTTCACATTATTTTACATCTAAAACACGTATTTACAATACATTTGGGTGAATACAAAAAATTGATAAAAAATTTGGGAAAAAATTTGGTAAAAAATGGTGATAATTCCGCTAAATATCGTTTAAAGTCATTTGTATTGAACTAATCATACTTTTTATATTTTTATCGTTAAGTTCACATTATTTTACATCTAAAACACGTCTTTACAATACATTTGGGTGAATATAAAAGGTCGTAAAAAAATTTTGAAATACAGGTGATGAATCCGCTAAATATCGTTTAAAGTCATTTGTATTGAACTAATCATACTTTTTATATTTTTATCGTTAAGTTCACATAATTTTACATCTAAAACACGTCTTTACAATACATTTGGGTGAATATAAAAGTTCGTAAAAAAATTTTGAAATACAGGTGATGAATCCGCTAAATATCGTTTAAAGTCATTTGTATTGAACTAATCATACTTTTTATATTTTTATCGTTAAGTTCACATTATTTTACATCTAAAACACGTATTTACAATACATTTGGGTGAATACAAAAAATAGAAAAAAAATTTGGGAAAAAATTTGGTAAAAAATGGTGATAATTCCGCTAAATATCGTTTAAAGTCATTTGTATTGAACTAATCATACTTTTTATATTTTTATCGTTAAGTTCACATAATTTTACATCTAAAACACGTATTTACAATACATTTGGGTGAATACAAAAAATAGAAAAAAAATTTGGGAAAAAATTTGGTAAAAAATGGTGATAATTCCGCTAAATATCGTTTAAAGTCATTTGTATTGAACTAATCATACTTTTTATAATTTTATCGTTAAGTTCACATTATTTTACATCTAAAACACGTATTTACAATACATTTGGGTGAATACAAAAAATAGAAAAAAAATTTGGGAAATAATTTGGTAAAAAATGGTGATAATTCCGCTAAATATCGTTTAAAGTCATTTGTATTGAACAAATCATACTTTTTATATTTTTATCGTTAAGTTCACATAATTTTACATCTAAAACACGTCTTTACAATACATTTGGGTGAATATAAAAGGTCGTAAAAAAATTTTGAAATACAGGTGATGAATCCGCTAAATATCGTCTTAAGTCATTTCTATTAAACTAATCATACTTTTTATATTTTTAACGTTAAGTTCACATTATTTTACATCTAAAACACGTATTTACAATACATTTGGGTGAATACAAAAAATAGATATAAAATTGGGGAAAAAATTTGGTAAAAAATGGTGATAATTCCGCTAAATATCGTTTAAAGTCATTTGTATTGAACTAATCATACTTTTTATATTTTTATCGTTAAGTTCACATAATTTTACATCTAAAACACGTCTTTACAATACATTTGGGTGAATATAAAAGGTCGTAAAAAAATTTTGAAATACAGGTGATGAATCCGCTAAATATCGTCTTAAGTCATTTCTATTAAACTAATCATACTTTTTATATTTTTAACGTTAAGTTCACATTATTTTACATCTAAAACACGTGTTTACAATACATTTGGGTGAATACAAAAAATAGAAAAAAAATTTGGGAAAAAATTGGGTAAAAAATGGTGATAATTCCGCTAAATATCGTTTAAAGTCATTTGTATTGAACTAATCATACTTTTTATATTTTTATCGTTAAGTTCACATAATTTTACATCTAAAACACGTCTTTACAATACATTTGGGTGAATACAAAAGGTCGTAAAAAAATTTTGAAATACAGGTGATGAATCCGCTAAATATCGTCTTAAGTCATTTCTATTAAACTAATCATACTTTTTATATTTTTAACGTTAAGTTCACATTATTTTACATCTAAAACACGTGTTTACAATACATTTGGGTGAATACAAAAAATAGAAAAAAAATTTGGGAAAAAATTGGGTAAAAAATGGTGATAATTCCGCTAAATACCGTTTACAGTCATTTGTATTGAACTAATCATACTTTTTATATTTTTATCGTTAAGTTCACATTATTTTACATCTAAAACACGTATTTACAATACATTTGGGTGAATACAAAAAATTGATAAAAAATTTGGGAAAAAATTTGGTAAAAAATGGTGATAATTCCGCTAAATATCGTTTAAAGTCATTTGTATTGAACTAATCATACTTTTTATATTTTTATCGTTAAGTTCACATTATTTTACATCTAAAACACGTCTTTACAATACATTTGGGTGAATATAAAAGGTCGTAAAAAAATTTTGAAATACAGGTGATGAATCCGCTAAATATCGTCTTAAGTCATTTCTATTAAACTAATCATACTTTTTATATTTTTAACGTTAAGTTCACATTATTTTACATCTAAAACACGTCTTTACAATGCATTTGGGTGAATACAAAAAATTGATAAAAAATTTGGGAAAAAATTTGGTAAAAAATGGTGATAATTCCGCTAAATATCGTTTAAAGTCATTTGTATTGAACTAATCATACTTTTTATATTTTTATCGTTAAGTTCACATTATTTTACATCTAAAACACGTATTTACAATACATTTGGGTGAATACAAAAAATAGAAAAAAAATTTGGGAAAAAATTGGGTAAAAAATGGTGATAATTCCGCTAAATATCGTTTAAAGTCATTTGTATTGAACTAATCATACTTTTTATATTTTTATCGTTAAGTTCACATAATTTTACATCTAAAACACGTCTTTACAATACATTTGGGTGAATATAAAAGGTCGTAAAAAAATTTTGAAATACAGGTGATGAATCCGCTAAATATCGTTTAAAGTCATTTGTATTGAACTAATCATACTTTTTATATTTTTATCGTTAAGTTCACATTATTTTACATCTAAAACACGTATTTACAATACATTTGGGTGAATACAAAAAATAGAAAAAAAATTTGGTAAAAAATGGTGATAATTCCGCTAAATATCGTTTACAGTCATTTGTATTGAACTAATCATACTTTTTATATTTTTATCGTTAAGTTCACATTATTTTACATCTAAAACACGTATTTACAATACATTTGGGTGAATACAAAAAATAGATAAAAAATTTGGTAAAAAATGGTGATAATTCCGCTAAATATCGTTTAAAGTCATTTGTATTGAACTAATCATACTTTTTATATTTTTATCGTTAAGTTCACATAATTTTACATCTAAAACACGTCTTTACAATACATTTGGGTGAATATAAAAGGTCGTAAAAAAATTTTGAAATACAGGTGATGAATCCGCTAAATATCGTCTTAAGTCATTTCTATTAAACTAATCATACTTTTTATATTTTTAACGTTAAGTTCACATTATTTTACATCTAAAACACGTGTTTACAATACATTTGGGTGAATACAAAAAATAGAAAAAAAATTTGGGAAAAAATTGGGTAAAAAATGGTGATAATTCCGCTAAATATCGTTTAAAGTCATTTGTATTGAACTAATCATACTTTTTATATTTTTATCGTTAAGTTCACATAATTTTACATCTAAAACACGTCTTTACAATACATTTGGGTGAATATAAAAGTTCGTAAAAAAATTTTGAAATACAGGTGATGAATCCGCTAAATATCGTTTAAAGTCATTTGTATTGAACTAATCATACTTTTTATATTTTTATCGTTAAGTTCACATTATTTTACATCTAAAACACGTATTTACAATACATTTGGGTGAATACAAAAAATAGAAAAAAAATTTGGGAAAAAATTTGGTAAAAAATGGTGATAATTCCGCTAAATATCGTTTAAAGTCATTTGTATTGAACAAATCATACTTTTTATATTTTTATCGTTAAGTTCACATAATTTTACATCTAAAACACGTCTTTACAATACATTTGGGTGAATATAAAAGGTCGTAAAAAAATTTTGAAATACAGGTGATGAATCCGCTAAATATCGTCTTAAGTCATTTCTATTAAACTAATCATACTTTTTATATTTTTAACGTTAAGTTCACATTATTTTACATCTAAAACACGTATTTACAATACATTTGGGTGAATACAAAAAATAGATAAAAAATTTGGGAAAAAATTTGGTAAAAAATGGTGATAATTCCGCTAAATATCGTTTAAAGTCATTTGTATTGAACTAATCATAATTTTTATATTTTTATCGTTAAGTTCACATTATTTTACATCTAAAACACGTATTTACAATACATTTGGGTGAATACAAAAAATAGAAAAAAAATTTGGGAAAAAATTGGGTAAAAAATGGTGATAATTCCGCTAAATATCGTTTAAAGTCATTTGTATTGAACTAATCATACTTTTTATATTTTTATCGTTAAGTTCACATAATTTTACATCTAAAACACGTCTTTACAATACATTTGGGTGAATATAAAAGGTCGTAAAAAAATTTTGAAATACAGGTGATGAATCCGCTAAATATCGTCTTAAGTCATTTCTATTAAACTAATCATACTTTTTATATTTTTAACGTTAAGTTCACATTATTTTACATCTAAAACACGTGTTTACAATACATTTGGGTGAATACAAAAAATAGAAAAAAAATTTGGGAAAAAATTGGGTAAAAAATGGTGATAATTCCGCTAAATATCGTTTAAAGTCATTTGTATTGAACTAATCATACTTTTTATATTTTTATCGTTAAGTTCACATAATTTTACATCTAAAACACGTCTTTACAATACATTTGGGTGAATACAAAAGGTCGTAAAAAAATTTTGAAATACAGGTGATGAATCCGCTAAATATCGTCTTAAGTCATTTCTATTAAACTAATCATACTTTTTATATTTTTAACGTTAAGTTCACATTATTTTACATCTAAAACACGTGTTTACAATACATTTGGGTGAATACAAAAAATAGAAAAAAAATTTGGGAAAAAATTGGGTAAAAAATGGTGATAATTCCGCTAAATACCGTTTACAGTCATTTGTATTGAACTAATCATACTTTTTATATTTTTATCGTTAAGTTCACATTATTTTACATCTAAAACACGTATTTACAATACATTTGGGTGAATACAAAAAATTGATAAAAAATTTGGGAAAAAATTTGGTAAAAAATGGTGATAATTCCGCTAAATATCGTTTAAAGTCATTTGTATTGAACTAATCATACTTTTTATATTTTTATCGTTAAGTTCACATTATTTTACATCTAAAACACGTCTTTACAATACATTTGGGTGAATATAAAAGGTCGTATAAAAATTTTGAAATACAGGTGATGAATCCGCTAAATATCGTCTTAAGTCATTTCTATTAAACTAATCATACTTTTTATATTTTTAACGTTAAGTTCACATTATTTTACATCTAAAACACGTCTTTACAATACATTTGGGTGAATATAAAAGGTCGTAAAAAAATTTTGAAATACAGGTGATGAATCCGCTAAATATCGTCTTAAGTCATTTCTATTAAACTAATCATACTTTTTATATTTTTAACTTTAAGTTCACATTATTTTACATCTAAAACACGTGTTTACAATACATTTGGGTGAATACAAAAAATAGAAAAAAAATTGGGTAAAAAATGGTGATAATTCCGCTAAATATCGTTTAAAGTCATTTGTATTGAACTAATCATACTTTTTATATTTTTAACGTTAAGTTCACATTATTTTACATCCTAAAACATGTGTTTACAATACATTTGGGTGAATACAAAAAATAGAAAAAAAATTTGGGAAAAAATTGGGTAAAAAATGGTGATAATTCCGCTAAATATCGTTTACAGTCATTTGTATTGAACTAATCATACTTTTTATATTTTTATCGTTAAGTTCACATTATTTTACATCTAAAACACGTATTTACAATACATTTGGGTGAATACAAAAAATAGATAAAAAATTTGGGAAAAAATTGGGTAAAAAATGGTGATAATTCCGCTAAATATCGTTTAAAGTCATTTGTATTGAACTAATCATACTTTTTATATTTTTATCGTTAAGTTCACATAATTTTACATCTAAAACACGTCTTTACAATACATTTGGGTGAATATAAAAGGTCGTAAAAAAATTTTGAAATACAGGTGATGAATCCGCTAAATATCGTTTAAAGTCATTTGTATTGAACTAATCATACTTTTTATATTTTTATCGTTAAGTTCACATAATTTTACATCTAAAACACGTCTTTACAATACATTTGGGTGAATATAAAAGTTCGTAAAAAAATTTTGAAATACAGGTGATGAATCCGCTAAATATCGTTTAAAGTCATTTGTATTGAACTAATCATACTTTTTATATTTTTATAGTTAAGTTCACATTATTTTACATCTAAAACACGTATTTACAATACATTTGGGTGAATACAAAAAATAGAAAAAAAATTTGGGAAAAAATTTGGTAAAAAATGGTGATAATTCCGCTAAATATCGTTTAAAGTCATTTGTATTGAACTAATCATACTTTTTATATTTTTATCGTTAAGTTCACATAATTTTACATCTAAAACACGTCTTTACAATACATTTGGGTGAATATAAAAGGTCGTAAAAAAATTTTGAAATACAGGTGATGAATCCGCTAAATATCGTCTTAAGTCATTTCTATTAAACTAATCATACTTTTTATATTTTTAACGTTAAGTTCACATTATTTTACATCTAAAACACGTATTTACAATACATTTGGGTGAATACAAAAAATAGATAAAAAATTTGGGAAAAAATTTGGTAAAAAATGGTGATAATTCCGCTAAATATCGTTTAAAGTCATTTGTATTGAACTAATCATAATTTTTATATTTTTATCGTTAAGTTCACATAATTTTACATCTAAAACACGTCTTTACAATACATTTGGGTGAATATAAAAGGTCGTAAAAAAATTTTGAAATACAGGTGATGAATCCGCTAAATATCGTCTTAAGTCATTTCTATTAAACTAATCATACTTTTTATATTTTTAACGTTAAGTTCACATTATTTTACATCTAAAACACGTATTTACAATACATTTGGGTGAATACAAAAAATAGATAAAAAATTTGGGAAAAAATTGGGTAAAAAATGGTGATAATTCCGCTAAATATCGTTTAAAGTCATTTGTATTGAACTAATCATACTTTTTATATTTTTATCGTTAAGTTCACATAATTTTACATCTAAAACACGTCTTTACAATACATTTGGGTGAATACAAAAGGTCGTAAAAAAATTTTGAAATACAGGTGATGAATCCGCTAAATATCGTCTTAAGTCATTTCTATTAAACTAATCATACTTTTTATATTTTTAACGTTAAGTTCACATTATTTTACATCTAAAACACGTGTTTACAATACATTTGGGTGAATACAAAAAATAGAAAAAAAATTTGGGAAAAAATTGGGTAAAAAATGGTGATAATTCCGCTAAATACCGTTTACAGTCATTTGTATTGAACTAATCATACTTTTTATATTTTTATCGTTAAGTTCACATTATTTTACATCTAAAACACGTATTTACAATACATTTGGGTGAATACAAAAAATTGATAAAAAATTTGGGAAAAAATTTGGTAAAAAATGGTGATAATTCCGCTAAATATCGTTTAAAGTCATTTGTATTGAACTAATCATACTTTTTATATTTTTATCGTTAAGTTCACATAATTTTACATCTAAAACACGTCTTTACAATACATTTGGGTGAATACAAAAGGTCGTAAAAAAATTTTGAAATACAGGTGATGAATCCGCTAAATATCGTCTTAAGTCATTTCTATTAAACTAATCATACTTTTTATATTTTTAACGTTAAGTTCACATTATTTTACATCTAAAACACGTATTTACAATACATTTGGGTGAATACAAAAAATTGATAAAAAATTTGGGAAAAAATTTGGTAAAAAATGGTGATAATTCCGCTAAATATCGTTTAAAGTCATTTGTATTGAACTAATCATACTTTTTATATTTTTATCGTTAAGTTCACATTATTTTACATCTAAAACACGTATTTACAATACATTTGGGTGAATACAAAAAATAGAAAAAAAATTTGGGAAAAAATTGGGTAAAAAATGGTGATAATTCCGCTAAATATCGTTTAAAGTCATTTGTATTGAACTAATCATACTTTTTATATTTTTATCGTTAAGTTCACATAATTTTACATCTAAAACACGTCTTTACAATACATTTGGGTGAATATAAAAGGTCGTAAAAAAATTTTGAAATACAGGTGATGAATCCGCTAAATATCGTCTTAAGTCATTTCTATTAAACTAATCATACTTTTTATATTTTTAACGTTAAGTTCACATTATTTTACATCTAAAACACGTGTTTACAATACATTTGGGTGAATACAAAAGGTCGTAAAAAAATTTTGAAATACAGGTGATGAATCCGCTAAATATCGTCTCAAGTCATTTCTATTAAACTAATCATACTTTTTATATTTTTAACGTTAAGTTCACATTATTTTACATCTAAAACACGTATTTACAATACATTTGGGTGAATACAAAAAATTGATAAAAAATTTGGGAAAAAATTTGGTAAAAAATGGTGATAATTCCGCTAAATATCGTTTAAAGTCATTTGTATTGAACTAATCATACTTTTTATATTTTTATCGTTAAGTTCACATTATTTTACATCTAAAACACGTATTTACAATACATTTGGGTGAATACAAAAAATAGAAAAAAAATTTGGGAAAAAATTTGGTAAAAAATGGTGATAATTCCGCTAAATATCGTTTACAGTCATTTGTATTGAACTAATCATACTTTTTATATTTTTATCGTTAAGTTCACATTATTTTACATCTAAAACACGTATTTACAATACATTTGGGTGAATATAAAAGGTCGTAAAAAAATTTTGAAATACAGGTGATGAATCCGCTAAATATCGTCTTAAGTCATTTCTATTAAACTAATCATACTTTTTATATTTTTAACGTTAAGTTCACATTATTTTACATCTAAAACACGTATTTACAATACATTTGGGTGAATACAAAAAATAGAAAAAAAATTTGGGAAAAAATTGGGTAAAAAATGGTGATAATTCCGCTAAATATCGTTTACAGTCATTTGTATTGAACTAATCATACTTTTTATATTTTTATCGTTAAGTTCACATTATTTTACATCTAAAACACGTATTTACAATACATTTGGGTGAATATAAAAGGTCGTAAAAAAATTTTGAAATACAGGTGATGAATCCGCTAAATATCGTCTTAAGTCATTTCTATTAAACTAATCATACTTTTTATATTTTTAACGTTAAGTTCACATTATTTTACATCTAAAACACGTGTTTACAATACATTTGGGTGAATACAAAAAATAGAAAAAAAATTTGGGAAAAAATTGGGTAAAAAATGGTGATAATTCCGCTAAATATCGTTTAAAGTCATTTGTATTGAACTAATCATACTTTTTATATTTTTATCGTTAAGTTCACATAATTTTACATCTAAAACACGTCTTTACAATACATTTGGGTGAATACAAAAGGTCGTAAAAAAATTTTGAAATACAGGTGATGAATCCGCTAAATATCGTCTTAAGTCATTTCTATTAAACTAATCATACTTTTTATATTTTTAACGTTAAGTTCACATTATTTTACATCTAAAACACGTGTTTACAATACATTTGGGTGAATACAAAAAATAGAAAAAAAATTTGGGAAAAAATTGGGTAAAAAATGGTGATAATTCCGCTAAATACCGTTTACAGTCATTTGTATTGAACTAATCATACTTTTTATATTTTTATCGTTAAGTTCACATTATTTTACATCTAAAACACGTATTTACAATACATTTGGGTGAATACAAAAAATTGATAAAAAATTTGGGAAAAAATTTGGTAAAAAATGGTGATAATTCCGCTAAATATCGTTTAAAGTCATTTGTATTGAACTAATCATACTTTTTATATTTTTATCGTTAAGTTCACATAATTTTACATCTAAAACACGTCTTTACAATACATTTGGGTGAATACAAAAGGTCGTAAAAAAATTTTGAAATACAGGTGATGAATCCGCTAAATATCGTCTTAAGTCATTTCTATTAAACTAATCATACTTTTTATATTTTTAACGTTAAGTTCACATTATTTTACATCTAAAACACGTATTTACAATACATTTGGGTGAATACAAAAAATTGATAAAAAATTTGGGAAAAAATTTGGTAAAAAATGGTGATAATTCCGCTAAATATCGTTTAAAGTCATTTGTATTGAACTAATCATACTTTTTATATTTTTATCGTTAAGTTCACATTATTTTACATCTAAAACACGTATTTACAATACATTTGGGTGAATACAAAAAATAGAAAAAAAATTTGGGAAAAAATTTGGTAAAAAATGGTGATAATTCCGCTAAATATCGTTTACAGTCATTTGTATTGAACTAATCATACTTTTTATATTTTTATCGTTAAGTTCACATTATTTTACATCTAAAACACGTATTTACAATACATTTGGGTGAATATAAAAGGTCGTAAAAAAATTTTGAAATACAGGTGATGAATCCGCTAAATATCGTCTTAAGTCATTTCTATTAAACTAATCATACTTTTTATATTTTTAACGTTAAGTTCACATTATTTTACATCTAAAACACGTATTTACAATACATTTGGGTGAATACAAAAAATAGAAAAAAAATTTGGGAAAAAATTGGGTAAAAAATGGTGATAATTCCGCTAAATATCGTTTACAGTCATTTGTATTGAACTAATCATACTTTTTATATTTTTATCGTTAAGTTCACATTATTTTACATCTAAAACACGTATTTACAATACATTTGGGTGAATATAAAAGGTCGTAAAAAAATTTTGAAATACAGGTGATGAATCCGCTAAATATCGTCTTAAGTCATTTCTATTAAACTAATCATACTTTTTATATTTTTAACGTTAAGTTCACATTATTTTACATCTAAAACACGTGTTTACAATACATTTGGGTGAATACAAAAAATAGAAAAAAAATTTGGGAAAAAATTGGGTAAAAAATGGTGATAATTCCGCTAAATATCGTTTAAAGTCATTTGTATTGAACTAATCATACTTTTTATATTTTTATCGTTAAGTTCACATAATTTTACATCTAAAACACGTCTTTACAATACATTTGGGTGAATACAAAAGGTCGTAAAAAAATTTTGAAATACAGGTGATGAATCCGCTAAATATCGTCTTAAGTCATTTCTATTAAACTAATCATACTTTTTATATTTTTAACGTTAAGTTCACATTATTTTACATCTAAAACACGTGTTTACAATACATTTGGGTGAATACAAAAAATAGAAAAAAAATTTGGGAAAAAATTGGGTAAAAAATGGTGATAATTCCGCTAAATACCGTTTACAGTCATTTGTATTGAACTAATCATACTTTTTATATTTTTATCGTTAAGTTCACATTATTTTACATCTAAAACACGTATTTACAATACATTTGGGTGAATACAAAAAATTGATAAAAAATTTGGGAAAAAATTTGGTAAAAAATGGTGATAATTCCGCTAAATATCGTTTAAAGTCATTTGTATTGAACTAATCATACTTTTTATATTTTTATCGTTAAGTTCACATAATTTTACATCTAAAACACGTCTTTACAATACATTTGGGTGAATACAAAAGGTCGTAAAAAAATTTTGAAATACAGGTGATGAATCCGCTAAATATCGTCTTAAGTCATTTCTATTAAACTAATCATACTTTTTATATTTTTAACGTTAAGTTCACATTATTTTACATCTAAAACACGTATTTACAATACATTTGGGTGAATACAAAAAATTGATAAAAAATTTGGGAAAAAATTTGGTAAAAAATGGTGATAAT
This sequence comes from Diuraphis noxia, assembly GCF_037042655.1. Taxonomy (NCBI): domain Eukaryota; kingdom Metazoa; phylum Arthropoda; class Insecta; order Hemiptera; family Aphididae; genus Diuraphis; species Diuraphis noxia. Next base: position 2,809,598 of record NW_028301713.1, on the reverse strand, counting down.
TCCGCTAAATATCGTTTAAAGTCATTTGTATTGAACTAATCATACTTTTTATATTTTTATCGTTAAGTTCACATTATTTTACATCTAAAACACGTATTTACAATACATTTGGGTGAATACAAAAAATAGAAAAAAAATTTGGGAAAAAATTGGGTAAAAAATGGTGATAATTCCGCTAAATATCGTTTAAAGTCATTTGTATTGAACTAATCATACTTTTTATATTTTTATCGTTAAGTTCACATAATTTTACATCTAAAACACGTCTTTACAATACATTTGGGTGAATATAAAAGGTCGTAAAAAAATTTTGAAATACAGGTGATGAATCCGCTAAATATCGTCTTAAGTCATTTCTATTAAACTAATCATACTTTTTATATTTTTAACGTTAAGTTCACATTATTTTACATCTAAAACACGTATTTACAATACATTTGGGTGAATACAAAAAATAGATAAAAAATTTGGGAAAAAATTGGGTAAAAAATGGTGATAATTCCGCTAAATATCGTTTAAAGTCATTTGTATTGAACTAATCATACTTTTTATATTTTTATCGTTAAGTTCACATAATTTTACATCTAAAACACGTCTTTACAATACATTTGGGTGAATACAAAAGGTCGTAAAAAAATTTTGAAATACAGGTGATGAATCCGCTAAATATCGTCTTAAGTCATTTCTATTAAACTAATCATACTTTTTATATTTTTAACGTTAAGTTCACATTATTTTACATCTAAAACACGTATTTACAATACATTTGGGTGAATACAAAAAATTGATAAAAAATTTGGGAAAAAATTTGGTAAAAAATGGTGATAATTCCGCTAAATATCGTTTAAAGTCATTTGTATTGAACTAATCATACTTTTTATATTTTTATCGTTAAGTTCACATTATTTTACATCTAAAACACGTATTTACAATACATTTGGGTGAATACAAAAAATAGAAAAAAAATTTGGGAAAAAATTGGGTAAAAAATGGTGATAATTCCGCTAAATATCGTTTAAAGTCATTTGTATTGAACTAATCATACTTTTTATATTTTTATCGTTAAGTTCACATAATTTTACATCTAAAACACGTCTTTACAATACATTTGGGTGAATATAAAAGGTCGTAAAAAAATTTTGAAATACAGGTGATGAATCCGCTAAATATCGTTTAAAGTCATTTGTATTGAACTAATCATACTTTTTATATTTTTATCGTTAAGTTCACATTATTTTACATCTAAAACACGTATTTACAATACATTTGGGTGAATACAAAAAATAGAAAAAAAATTTGGGAAAAAATTTGGTAAAAAATGGTGATAATTCCGCTAAATATCGTTTACAGTCATTTGTATTGAACTAATCATACTTTTTATATTTTTATCGTTAAGTTCACATTATTTTACATCTAAAACACGTATTTACAATACATTTGGGTGAATACAAAAAATAGAAAAAAAATTTGGGAAAAAATTGGGTAAAAAATGGTGATAATTCCGCTAAATACCGTTTACAGTCATTTGTATTGAACTAATCATACTTTTTATATTTTTATCGTTAAGTTCACATTATTTTACATCTAAAACACGTATTTACAATACATTTGGGTGAATACAAAAAATTGATAAAAAATTTGGGAAAAAATTTGGTAAAAAATGGTGATAATTCCGCTAAATATCGTTTAAAGTCATTTGTATTGAACTAATCATACTTTTTATATTTTTATCGTTAAGTTCACATAATTTTACATCTAAAACACGTCTTTACAATACATTTGGGTGAATACAAAAGGTCGTAAAAAAATTTTGAAATACAGGTGATGAATCCGCTAAATATCGTCTTAAGTCATTTCTATTAAACTAATCATACTTTTTATATTTTTAACGTTAAGTTCACATTATTTTACATCTAAAACACGTATTTACAATACATTTGGGTGAATACAAAAAATTGATAAAAAATTTGGGAAAAAATTTGGTAAAAAATGGTGATAATTCCGCTAAATATCGTTTAAAGTCATTTGTATTGAACTAATCATACTTTTTATATTTTTATCGTTAAGTTCACATTATTTTACATCTAAAACACGTATTTACAATACATTTGGGTGAATACAAAAAATAGAAAAAAAATTTGGGAAAAAATTGGGTAAAAAATGGTGATAATTCCGCTAAATATCGTTTAAAGTCATTTGTATTGAACTAATCATACTTTTTATATTTTTATCGTTAAGTTCACATAATTTTACATCTAAAACACGTCTTTACAATACATTTGGGTGAATATAAAAGGTCGTAAAAAAATTTTGAAATACAGGTGATGAATCCGCTAAATATCGTTTAAAGTCATTTGTATTGAACTAATCATACTTTTTATATTTTTATCGTTAAGTTCACATTATTTTACATCTAAAACACGTATTTACAATACATTTGGGTGAATACAAAAAATAGAAAAAAAATTTGGGAAAAAATTTGGTAAAAAATGGTGATAATTCCGCTAAATATCGTTTACAGTCATTTGTATTGAACTAATCATACTTTTTATATTTTTATCGTTAAGTTCACATTATTTTACATCTAAAACACGTATTTACAATACATTTGGGTGAATACAAAAAATAGAAAAAAAATTTGGGAAAAAATTGGGTAAAAAATGGTGATAATTCCGCTAAATATCGTTTAAAGTCATTTGTATTGAACTAATCATACTTTTTATATTTTTATCGTTAAGTTCACATAATTTTACATCTAAAACACGTCTTTACAATACATTTGGGTGAATATAAAAGGTCGTAAAAAAATTTTGAAATACAGGTGATGAATCCGCTAAATATCGTCTTAAGTCATTTCTATTAAACTAATCATACTTTTTATATTTTTAACGTTAAGTTCACATTATTTTACATCTAAAACACGTGTTTACAATACATTTGGGTGAATACAAAAGGTCGTAAAAAAATTTTGAAATACAGGTGATGAATCCGCTAAATATCGTCTCAAGTCATTTCTATTAAACTAATCATACTTTTTATATTTTTAACGTTAAGTTCACATTATTTTACATCTAAAACACGTATTTACAATACATTTGGGTGAATACAAAAAATTGATAAAAAATTTGGGAAAAAATTTGGTAAAAAATGGTGATAATTCCGCTAAATATCGTTTAAAGTCATTTGTATTGAACTAATCATACTTTTTATATTTTTATCGTTAAGTTCACATTATTTTACATCTAAAACACGTATTTACAATACATTTGGGTGAATACAAAAAATAGAAAAAAAATTTGGGAAAAAATTTGGTAAAAAATGGTGATAATTCCGCTAAATATCGTTTACAGTCATTTGTATTGAACTAATCATACTTTTTATATTTTTATCGTTAAGTTCACATTGTTTTACATCTAAAACACGTATTTACAATACATTTGGGTGAATATAAAAGGTCGTAAAAAAATTTTGAAATACAGGTGATGAATCCGCTAAATATCGTCTTAAGTCATTTCTATTAAACTAATCATACTTTTTATATTTTTAACGTTAAGTTCACATTATTTTACATCTAAAACACGTATTTACAATACATTTGGGTGAATACAAAAAATAGAAAAAAAATTTGGGAAAAAATTGGGTAAAAAATGGTGATAATTCCGCTAAATATCGTTTACAGTCATTTGTATTGAACTAATCATACTTTTTATATTTTTATCGTTAAGTTCACATTATTTTACATCTAAAACACGTATTTACAATACATTTGGGTGAATATAAAAGGTCGTAAAAAAATTTTGAAATACAGGTGATGAATCCGCTAAATATCGTCTTAAGTCATTTCTATTAAACTAATCATACTTTTTATATTTTTAACGTTAAGTTCACATTATTTTACATCTAAAACACGTGTTTACAATACATTTGGGTGAATACAAAAAATAGAAAAAAAATTTGGGAAAAAATTGGGTAAAAAATGGTGATAATTCCGCTAAATATCGTTTAAAGTCATTTGTATTGAACTAATCATACTTTTTATATTTTTATCGTTAAGTTCACATAATTTTACATCTAAAACACGTCTTTACAATACATTTGGGTGAATACAAAAGGTCGTAAAAAAATTTTGAAATACAGGTGATGAATCCGCTAAATATCGTCTTAAGTCATTTCTATTAAACTAATCATACTTTTTATATTTTTAACGTTAAGTTCACATTATTTTACATCTAAAACACGTGTTTACAATACATTTGGGTGAATACAAAAAATAGAAAAAAAATTTGGGAAAAAATTGGGTAAAAAATGGTGATAATTCCGCTAAATACCGTTTACAGTCATTTGTATTGAACTAATCATACTTTTTATATTTTTATCGTTAAGTTCACATTATTTTACATCTAAAACACGTATTTACAATACATTTGGGTGAATACAAAAAATTGATAAAAAATTTGGGAAAAAATTTGGTAAAAAATGGTGATAATTCCGCTAAATATCGTTTAAAGTCATTTGTATTGAACTAATCATACTTTTTATATTTTTATCGTTAAGTTCACATAATTTTACATCTAAAACACGTCTTTACAATACATTTGGGTGAATACAAAAGGTCGTAAAAAAATTTTGAAATACAGGTGATGAATCCGCTAAATATCGTCTTAAGTCATTTCTATTAAACTAATCATACTTTTTATATTTTTAACGTTAAGTTCACATTATTTTACATCTAAAACACGTATTTACAATACATTTGGGTGAATACAAAAAATTGATAAAAAATTTGGGAAAAAATTTGGTAAAAAATGGTGATAATTCCGCTAAATATCGTTTAAAGTCATTTGTATTGAACTAATCATACTTTTTATATTTTTATCGTTAAGTTCACATTATTTTACATCTAAAACACGTATTTACAATACATTTGGGTGAATACAAAAAATAGAAAAAAAATTTGGGAAAAAATTTGGTAAAAAATGGTGATAATTCCGCTAAATATCGTTTACAGTTATTTGTATTGAACTAATCATACTTTTTATATTTTTATCGTTAAGTTCACATTATTTTACATCTAAAACACGTATTTACAATACATTTGGGTGAATATAAAAGGTCGTAAAAAAATTTTGAAATACAGGTGATGAATCCGCTAAATATCGTCTTAAGTCATTTCTATTAAACTAATCATACTTTTTATATTTTTAACGTTAAGTTCACATTATTTTACATCTAAAACACGTATTTACAATACATTTGGGTGAATACAAAAAATAGAAAAAAAATTTGGGAAAAAATTGGGTAAAAAATGGTGATAATTCCGCTAAATATCGTTTACAGTCATTTGTATTGAACTAATCATACTTTTTATATTTTTATCGTTAAGTTCACATTATTTTACATCTAAAACACGTATTTACAATACATTTGGGTGAATATAAAAGGTCGTAAAAAAATTTTGAAATACAGGTGATGAATCCGCTAAATATCGTCTTAAGTCATTTCTATTAAACTAATCATACTTTTTATATTTTTAACGTTAAGTTCACATTATTTTACATCTAAAACACGTGTTTACAATACATTTGGGTGAATACAAAAAATAGAAAAAAAATTTGGGAAAAAATTGGGTAAAAAATGGTGATAATTCCGCTAAATATCGTTTAAAGTCATTTGTATTGAACTAATCATACTTTTTATATTTTTATCGTTAAGTTCACATAATTTTACATCTAAAACACGTCTTTACAATACATTTGGGTGAATACAAAAGGTCGTAAAAAAATTTTGAAATACAGGTGATGAATCCGCTAAATATCGTCTTAAGTCATTTCTATTAAACTAATCATACTTTTTATATTTTTAACGTTAAGTTCACATTATTTTACATCTAAAACACGTGTTTACAATACATTTGGGTGAATACAAAAAATAGAAAAAAAATTTGGGAAAAAATTGGGTAAAAAATGGTGATAATTCCGCTAAATACCGTTTACAGTCATTTGTATTGAACTAATCATACTTTTTATATTTTTATCGTTAAGTTCACATTATTTTACATCTAAAACACGTATTTACAATACATTTGGGTGAATACAAAAAATTGATAAAAAATTTGGGAAAAAATTTGGTAAAAAATGGTGATAATTCCGCTAAATATCGTTTAAAGTCATTTGTATTGAACTAATCATACTTTTTATATTTTTATCGTTAAGTTCACATAATTTTACATCTAAAACACGTCTTTACAATACATTTGGGTGAATACAAAAGGTCGTAAAAAAATTTTGAAATACAGGTGATGAATCCGCTAAATATCGTCTTAAGTCATTTCTATTAAACTAATCATACTTTTTATATTTTTAACGTTAAGTTCACATTATTTTACATCTAAAACACGTATTTACAATACATTTGGGTGAATACAAAAAATTGATAAAAAATTTGGGAAAAAATTTGGTAAAAAATGGTGATAATTCCGCTAAATATCGTTTAAAGTCATTTGTATTGAACTAATCATACTTTTTATATTTTTATCGTTAAGTTCACATTATTTTACATCTAAAACACGTATTTACAATACATTTGGGTGAATACAAAAAATAGAAAAAAAATTTGGGAAAAAATTGGGTAAAAAATGGTGATAATTCCGCTAAATATCGTTTAAAGTCATTTGTATTGAACTAATCATACTTTTTATATTTTTATCGTTAAGTTCACATAATTTTACATCTAAAACACGTCTTTACAATACATTTGGGTGAATATAAAAGGTCGTAAAAAAATTTTGAAATACAGGTGATGAATCCGCTAAATATCGTCTTAAGTCATTTCTATTAAACTAATCATACTTTTTATATTTTTAACGTTAAGTTCACATTATTTTACATCTAAAACACGTATTTACAATACATTTGGGTGAATACAAAAAATAGATAAAAAATTTGGGAAAAAATTGGGTAAAAAATGGTGATAATTCCGCTAAATATCGTTTAAAGTCATTTGTATTGAACTAATCATACTTTTTATATTTTTATCGTTAAGTTCACATAATTTTACATCTAAAACACGTCTTTACAATACATTTGGGTGAATACAAAAGGTCGTAAAAAAATTTTGAAATACAGGTGATGAATCCGCTAAATATCGTCTTAAGTCATTTCTATTAAACTAATCATACTTTTTATATTTTTAACGTTAAGTTCACATTATTTTACATCTAAAACACGTATTTACAATACATTTGGGTGAATACAAAAAATTGATAAAAAATTTGGGAAAAAATTTGGTAAAAAATGGTGATAATTCCGCTAAATATCGTTTAAAGTCATTTGTATTGAACTAATCATACTTTTTATATTTTTATCGTTAAGTTCACATTATTTTACATCTAAAACACGTATTTACAATACATTTGGGTGAATACAAAAAATAGAAAAAAAATTTGGGAAAAAATTGGGTAAAAAATGGTGATAATTCCGCTAAATATCGTTTAAAGTCATTTGTATTGAACTAATCATACTTTTTATATTTTTATCGTTAAGTTCACATAATTTTACATCTAAAACACGTCTTTACAATACATTTGGGTGAATATAAAAGGTCGTAAAAAAATTTTGAAATACAGGTGATGAATCCGCTAAATATCGTTTAAAGTCATTTGTATTGAACTAATCATACTTTTTATATTTTTATCGTTAAGTTCACATTATTTTACATCTAAAACACGTATTTACAATACATTTGGGTGAATACAAAAAATAGAAAAAAAATTTGGGAAAAAATTTGGTAAAAAATGGTGATAATTCCGCTAAATATCGTTTACAGTCATTTGTATTGAACTAATCATACTTTTTATATTTTTATCGTTAAGTTCACATTATTTTACATCTAAAACACGTATTTACAATACATTTGGGTGAATACAAAAAATAGAAAAAAAATTTGGGAAAAAATTGGGTAAAAAATGGTGATAATTCCGCTAAATACCGTTTACAGTCATTTGTATTGAACTAATCATACTTTTTATATTTTTATCGTTAAGTTCACATTATTTTACATCTAAAACACGTATTTACAATACATTTGGGTGAATACAAAAAATTGATAAAAAATTTGGGAAAAAATTTGGTAAAAAATGGTGATAATTCCGCTAAATATCGTTTAAAGTCATTTGTATTGAACTAATCATACTTTTTATATTTTTATCGTTAAGTTCACATAATTTTACATCTAAAACACGTCCAATACATTTGGGTGAATACAAAAGGTCGTAAAAAAATTTTGAAATACAGGTGATGAATCCGCTAAATATCGTCTTAAGTCATTTCTATTAAACTAATCATACTTTTTATATTTTTAACGTTAAGTTCACATTATTTTACATCTAAAACACGTATTTACAATACATTTGGGTGAATACAAAAAATTGATAAAAAATTTGGGAAAAAATTTGGTAAAAAATGGTGATAATTCCGCTAAATATCGTTTAAAGTCATTTGTATTGAACTAATCATACTTTTTATATTTTTATCGTTAAGTTCACATTATTTTACATCTAAAACACGTATTTACAATACATTTGGGTGAATACAAAAAATAGAAAAAAAATTTGGGAAAAAATTGGGTAAAAAATGGTGATAATTCCGCTAAATATCGTTTAAAGTCATTTGTATTGAACTAATCATACTTTTTATATTTTTATCGTTAAGTTCACATAATTTTACATCTAAAACACGTCTTTACAATACATTTGGGTGAATATAAAAGGTCGTAAAAAAATTTTGAAATACAGGTGATGAATCCGCTAAATATCGTTTAAAGTCATTTGTATTGAACTAATCATACTTTTTATATTTTTATCGTTAAGTTCACATTATTTTACATCTAAAACACGTATTTACAATACATTTGGGTGAATACAAAAAATAGAAAAAAAATTTGGGAAAAAATTTGGTAAAAAATGGTGATAATTCCGCTAAATATCGTTTACAGTCATTTGTATTGAACTAATCATACTTTTTATATTTTTATCGTTAAGTTCACATTATTTTACATCTAAAACACGTATTTACAATACATTTGGGTGAATATAAAAGGTCGTAAAAAAATTTTGAAATACAGGTGATGAATCCGCTAAATATCGTCTTAAGTCATTTCTATTAAACTAATCATACTTTTTATATTTTTAACGTTAAGTTCACATTATTTTACATCTAAAACACGTGTTTACAATACATTTGGGTGAATACAAAAAATAGAAAAAAAATTTGGGAAAAAATTGGGTAAAAAATGGTGATAATTCCGCTAAATATCGTTTAAAGTCATTTGTATTGAACTAATCATACTTTTTATATTTTTATCGTTAAGTTCACATAATTTTACATCTAAAACACGTCTTTACAATACATTTGGGTGAATATAAAAGGTCGTAAAAAAATTTTGAAATACAGGTGATGAATCCGCTAAATATCGTCTTAAGTCATTTCTATTAAACTAATCATACTTTTTATATTTTTAACGTTAAGTTCACATTATTTTACATCTAAAACACGTGTTTACAATACATTTGGGTGAATACAAAAAATAGAAAAAAAATTTGGGAAAAAATTGGGTAAAAAATGGTGATAATTCCGCTAAATATCGTTTACAGTCATTTGTATTGAACTAATCATACTTTTTATATTTTTATCGTTAAGTTCACATTATTTTACATCTAAAACACGTATTTACAATACATTTGGGTGAATACAAAAAATTGATAAAAAATTTGGGAAAAAATTTGGTAAAAAATGGTGATAATTCCGCTAAATATCGTTTAAAGTCATTTGTATTGAACTAATCATACTTTTTATATTTTTATCGTTAAGTTCACATAATTTTACATCTAAAACACGTCTTTACAATACATTTGGGTGAATACAAAAGGTCGTAAAAAAATTTTGAAATACAGGTGATGAATCCGCTAAATATCGTCTTAAGTCATTTCTATTAAACTAATCATACTTTTTATATTTTTAACGTTAAGTTCACATTATTTTACATCTAAAACACGTATTTACAATACATTTGGGTGAATACAAAAAATTGATAAAAAATTTGGTAAAAAATGGTGATAATTCCGCTAAATATCGTTTAAAGTCATTTGTATTGAACTAATCATACTTTTTATATTTTTATCGTTAAATTCACATAATTTTACATCTAAAACACGTCTTTACAATACATTTGGGTGAATACAAAAGGTCGTAAAAAAATTTTGAAATACAGGTGATGAATCCGCTAAATATCGTCTTAAGTCATTTCTATTAAACTAATCATACTTTTTATATTTTTAACGTTAAGTTCACATTATTTTACATCTAAAACACGTATTTACAATACATTTGGGTGAATACAAAAAATTGATAAAAAATTTGGGAAAAAATTTGGTAAAAAATGGTGATAATTCCGCTAAATATCGTTTAAAGTCATTTGTATTGAACTAATCATACTTTTTATATTTTTATCGTTAAGTTCACATTATTTTACATCTAAAACACGTATTTACAATACATTTGGGTGAATACAAAAAATAGAAAAAAAATTTGGGAAAAAATTGGGTAAAAAATGGTGATAATTCCGCTAAATATCGTTTAAAGTCATTTGTATTGAACTAATCATACTTTTTATATTTTTATCGTTAAGTTCACATAATTTTACATCAAAAACACGTCTTTACAATACATTTGGGTGAATATAAAAGGTCGTAAAAAAATTTTGAAATACAGGTGATGAATCCGCTAAATATCGTTTAAAGTCATTTGTATTGAACTAATCATACTTTTTATATTTTTATCGTTAAGTTCACATTATTTTACATCTAAAACACGTATTTACAATACATTTGGGTGAATACAAAAAATAGAAAAAAAATTTGGGAAAAAATTTGGTAAAAAATGGTGATAATTCCGCTAAATATCGTTTACAGTCATTTGTATTGAACTAATCATACTTTTTATATTTTTATCGTTAAGTTCACATTATTTTACATCTAAAACACGTATTTACAATACATTTGGGTGAATATAAAAGGTCGTAAAAAAATTTTGAAATACAGGTGATGAATCCGCTAAATATCGTCTTAAGTCATTTCTATTAAACTAATCATACTTTTTATATTTTTAACGTTAAGTTCACATTATTTTACATCTAAAACACGTGTTTACAATACATTTGGGTGAATACAAAAAATAGAAAAAAAATTTGGGAAAAAATTGGGTAAAAAATGGTGATAATTCCGCTAAATATCGTTTAAAGTCATTTGTATTGAACTAATCATACTTTTTATATTTTTATCGTTAAGTTCACATAATTTTACATCTAAAACACGTCTTTACAATACATTTGGGTGAATATAAAAGGTCGTAAAAAAATTTTGAAATACAGGTGATGAATCCGCTAAATATCGTCTTAAGTCATTTCTATTAAACTAATCATACTTTTTATATTTTTAACGTTAAGTTCACATTATTTTACATCTAAAACACGTGTTTACAATACATTTGGGTGAATACAAAAAATAGAAAAAAAATTTGGGAAAAAATTGGGTAAAAAATGGTGATAATTCCGCTAAATATCGTTTACAGTCATTTGTATTGAACTAATCATACTTTTTATATTTTTATCGTTAAGTTCACATTATTTTACATCTAAAACACGTATTTACAATACATTTGGGTGAATACAAAAAATTGATAAAAAATTTGGGAAAAAATTTGGTAAAAAATGGTGATAATTCCGCTAAATATCGTTTAAAGTCATTTGTATTGAACTAATCATACTTTTTATATTTTTATCGTTAAGTTCACATAATTTTACATCTAAAACACGTCTTTACAATACATTTGGGTGAATACAAAAGGTCGTAAAAAAATTTTGAAATACAGGTGATGAATCCGCTAAATATCGTCTTAAGTCATTTCTATTAAACTAATCATACTTTTTATATTTTTAACGTTAAGTTCACATTATTTTACATCTAAAACACGTATTTACAATACATTTGGGTGAATACAAAAAATTGATAAAAAATTTGGTAAAAAATGGTGATAATTCCGCTAAATATCGTTTAAAGTCATTTGTATTGAACTAATCATACTTTTTATATTTTTATCGTTAAGTTCACATTATTTTACATCTAAAACACGTATTTACAATACATTTGGGTGAATACAAAAAATAGAAAAAAAATTTGGGAAAAAATTGGGTAAAAAATGGTGATAATTCCGCTAAATATCGTTTAAAGTCATTTGTATTGAACTAATCATACTTTTTATATTTTTTATCGTTAAGTTCACATAATTTTACATCTAAAACACGTCTTTACAATACATTTGGGTGAATATAAAAGGTCGTAAAAAAATTTTGAAATACAGGTGATGAATCCGCTAAATATCGTTTAAAGTCATTTGTATTGAACTAATCATACTTTTTATATTTTTATCGTTAAGTTCACATTATTTTACATCTAAAACACGTATTTACAATACATTTGGGTGAATACAAAAAATAGAAAAAAAATTTGGTAAAAAATGGTGATAATTCCGCTAAATATCGTTTACAGTCATTTGTATTGAACTAATCATACTTTTTATATTTTTATCGTTAAGTTCACATTATTTTACATCTAAAACACGTATTTACAATACATTTGGGTGAATACAAAAAATAGATAAAAAATTTGGGAAAAAATTTGGTAAAAAATGGTGATAATTCCGCTAAATATCGTTTAAAGTCATTTGTATTGAACTAATCATACTTTTTATATTTTTATCGTTAAGTTCACATAATTTTACATCTAAAACACGTCTTTACAATACATTTGGGTGAATATAAAAGGTCGTAAAAAAATTTTGAAATACAGGTGATGAATCCGCTAAATATCGTCTTAAGTCATTTCTATTAAACTAATCATACTTTTTATATTTTTAACGTTAAGTTCACATTATTTTACATCTAAAACACGTGTTTACAATACATTTGGGTGAATACAAAAAATAGAAAAAAAATTTGGGAAAAAATTGGGTAAAAAATGGTGATAATTCCGCTAAATATCGTTTAAAGTCATTTGTATTGAACTAATCATACTTTTTATATTTTTATCGTTAAGTTCACATAATTTTACATCTAAAACACGTCTTTACAATACATTTGGGTGAATATAAAAGGTCGTAAAAAAATTTTGAAATACAGGTGATGAATCCGCTAAATATCGTCTTAAGTCATTTCTATTAAACTAATCATACTTTTTATATTTTTAACGTTAAGTTCACATTATTTTACATCTAAAACACGTGTTTACAATACATTTGGGTGAATACAAAAAATAGAAAAAAAATTTGGGAAAAAATTGGGTAAAAAATGGTGATAATTCCGCTAAATATCGTTTACAGTCATTTGTATTGAACTAATCATACTTTTTATATTTTTATCGTTAAGTTCACATTATTTTACATCTAAAACACGTATTTACAATACATTTGGGTGAATACAAAAAATAGAAAAAAAATTTGGGAAAAAATTGGGTAAAAAATGGTGATAATTCCGCTAAATATCGTTTAAAGTCATTTTTATTGAACTAATCATACTTTTTATATTTTTATCGTTAAGTTCACATAATTTTACATCTAAAACACGTCTTTACAATACATTTGGGTGAATATAAAAGGTCGTAAAAAAATTTTGAAATACAGGTGATGAATCCGCTAAATATCGTCTTAAGTCATTTCTATTAAACTAATCATACTTTTTATATTTTTAACGTTAAGTTCACATTATTTTACATCTAAAACACGTGTTTACAATACATTTGGGTGAATACAAAAAATAGAAAAAAAATTTGGGAAAAAATTGGATAAAAAATGGTGATAATTCCGCTAAATATCGTTTAAAGTCATTTGTATTGAACTAATCATACTTTTTATATTTTTATCGTTAAGTTCACATAATTTTACATCTAAAACACGTCTTTACAATACATTTGGGTGAATACAAAAGGTCGTAAAAAAATTTTGAAATACAGGTGATGAATCCGCTAAATATCGTCTTAAGTCATTTCTATTAAACTAATCATACTTTTTATATTTTTAACGTTAAGTTCACATTATTTTACATCTAAAACACGTATTTACAATACATTTGGGTGAATACAAAAAATTGATAAAAAATTTGGGAAAAAATTTGGTAAAAAATGGTGATAATTCCGCTAAATATCGTTTAAAGTCATTTGTATTGAACTAATCATACTTTTTATATTTTTATCGTTAAGTTCACATTATTTTACATCTAAAACACGTATTTACAATACATTTGGGTGAATACAAAAAATAGAAAAAAAATTTGGGAAAAAATTGGGTAAAAAATGGTGATAATTCCGCTAAATATCGTTTAAAGTCATTTGTATTGAACTAATCATACTTTTTATATTTTTATCGTTAAGTTCACATAATTTTACATCTAAAACACGTCTTTACAATACATTTGGGTGAATATAAAAGGTCGTAAAAAAATTTTGAAATACAGGTGATGAATCCGCTAAATATCGTTTAAAGTCATTTGTATTGAACTAATCATACTTTTTATATTTTTATCGTTAAGTTCACATTATTTTACATCTAAAACACGTATTTACAATACATTTGGGTGAATACAAAAAATAGAAAAAAAATTTGGGAAAAAATTTGGTAAAAAATGGTGATAATTCCGCTAAATATCGTTTACAGTCATTTGTATTGAACTAATCATACTTTTTATATTTTTATCGTTAAGTTCACATTATTTTACATCTAAAACACGTATTTACAATACATTTGGGTGAATACAAAAAATAGATAAAAAATTTGGGAAAAAATTTGGTAAAAAATGGTGATAATTCCGCTAAATATCGTTTAATGTCATTTGTATTGAACTAATCATACTTTTTATATTTTTATCGTTAAGTTCACATAATTTTACATCTAAAACACGTCTTTACAATACATTTGGGTGAATATAAAAGGTCGTAAAAAAATTTTGAAATACAGGTGATGAATCCGCTAAATATCGTCTTAAGTCATTTCTATTAAACTAATCATACTTTTTATATTTTTAACGTTAAGTTCACATTATTTTACATCTAAAACACGTGTTTACAATACATTTGGGTGAATACAAAAAATAGAAAAAAAATTTGGGAAAAAATTGGGTAAAAAATGGTGATAATTCCGCTAAATATCGTTTAAAGTCATTTGTATTGAACTAATCATACTTTTTATATTTTTATCGTTAAGTTCACATAATTTTACATCTAAAACACGTCTTTACAATACATTTGGGTGAATATAAAAGGTCGTAAAAAAATTTTGAAATACAGGTGATGAATCCGCTAAATATCGTCTTAAGTCATTTCTATTAAACTAATCATACTTTTTATATTTTTAACGTTAAGTTCACATTATTTTACATCTAAAACACGTGTTTACAATACATTTGGGTGAATACAAAAAATAGAAAAAAAATTTGGGAAAAAATTGGGTAAAAAATGGTGATAATTCCGCTAAATATCGTTTACAGTCATTTGTATTGAACTAATCATACTTTTTATATTTTTATCGTTAAGTTCACATTATTTTACATCTAAAACACGTATTTACAATACATTTGGGTGAATACAAAAAATAGAAAAAAAATTTGGGAAAAAATTGGGTAAAAAATGGTGATAATTCCGCTAAATATCGTTTAAAGTCATTTTTTATTGAACTAATCATACTTTTTATATTTTTATCGTTAAGTTCACATAATTTTACATCTAAAACACGTCTTTACAATACATTTGGGTGAATATAAAAGGTCGTAAAAAAATTTTGAAATACAGGTGATGAATCCGCTAAATATCGTCTTAAGTCATTTCTATTAAACTAATCATACTTTTTATATTTTTAACGTTAAGTTCACATTATTTTACATCTAAAACACGTGTTTACAATACATTTGGGTGAATACAAAAAATAGAAAAAAAATTTGGAAAAAAATTGGATAAAAAATGGTGATAATTCCGCTAAATATCGTTTAAAGTCATTTGTATTGAACTAATCATACTTTTTATATTTTTATCGTTAAGTTCACATAATTTTACATCTAAAACACGTCTTTACAATACATTTGGGTGAATATAAAAGGTCGTAAAAAAATTTTGAAATACAGGTGATGAATCCGCTAAATATCGTCTTAAGTCATTTCTATTAAACTAATCATACTTTTTATATTTTTAACGTTAAGTTCACATTATTTTACATCTAAAACACGTGTTTACAATACATTTGGGTGAATACAAAAAATAGAAAAAAAATTTGGGAAAAAATTGGGTAAAAAATGGTGATAATTCCGCTAAATATCGTTTACAGTCATTTGTATTGAACTAATCATACTTTTTATATTTTTATCGTTAAGTTCACATTATTTTACATCTAAAACACGTATTTACAATACATTTGGGTGAATACAAAAAATAGAAAAAAAATTTGGGAAAAAATTGGGTAAAAAATGGTGATAATTCCGCTAAATATCGTTTAAAGTCATTTTTATTGAACTAATCATACTTTTTATATTTTTATCGTTAAGTTCACATAATTTTACATCTAAAACACGTCTTTACAATACATTTGGGTGAATATAAAAGGTCGTAAAAAAATTTTGAAATACAGGTGATGAATCCGCTAAATATCGTCTTAAGTCATTTCTATTAAACTAATCATACTTTTTATATTTTTAACGTTAAGTTCACATTATTTTACATCTAAAACACGTGTTTACAATACATTTGGGTGAATACAAAAAATAGAAAAAAAATTTGGGAAAAAATTGGATAAAAAATGGTGATAATTCCGCTAAATATCGTTTAAAGTCATTTGTATTGAACTAATCATACTTTTTATATTTTTATCGTTAAGTTCACATAATTTTACATCTAAAACACGTCTTTACAATACATTTGGGTGAATATAAAAGGTCGTAAAAAAATTTTGAAATACAGGTGATGAATCCGCTAAATATCGTCTTAAGTCATTTCTATTAAACTAATCATACTTTTTATATTTTTAACGTTAAGTTCACATCATTTTACATCTAAAACACGTGTTTACAATACATTTGGGTGAATACAAAAAATAGAAAAAAAATTTGGGAAAAAATTGGGTAAAAAATGGTGATAATTCCGCTAAATATCGTTTACAGTCATTTGTATTGAACTAATCATACTTTTTATATTTTTATCGTTAAGTTCACATTATTTTACATCTAAAACACGTATTTACAATACATTTGGGTGAATACAAAAAATAGATAAAAAATTTGGGAAAAAATTGGGTAAAAAATGGTGATAATTCCGCTAAATATCGTTTAAAGTCATTTGTATTGAACTAATCATACTTTTTATATTTTTATCGTTAAGTTCACATAATTTTACATCTAAAACACGTCTTTACAATACATTTGGGTGAATATAAAAGGTCGTAAAAAAATTTTGAAATACAGGTGATGAATCCGCTAAATATCGTTTAAAGTCATTTGTATTGAACTAATCATACTTTTAATATTTTTATCGTTAAGTTCACATAATTTTACATCTAAAACACGTCTTTACAATACATTTGGGTGAATATAAAAGGTCGTAAAAAAATGTTGAAATACAGGTGATGAATCCGCTAAATATCGTCTTAAGTCATTTCTATTTAACTAATCATACTTTTTATATTTTTAACGTTAAGTTCACATTATTTTACATCTAAAACACGTGTTTACAATACATTTGGGTGAATACAAAAAATAGAAAAAAAATTTGGGAAAAAATTGGGTAAAAAATGGTGATAATTCCGCTAAATATCGTTTAAAGTCATTTGTATTGAACTAATCATACTTTTTATATTTTTATCGTTAAGTTCACTTAATTTTACATCTAAAACACGTCTTTACAATACATTTGGGTGAATATAAAAGGTCGTAAAAAAATTTTGAAATACAGGTGATGAATCCGCTAAATATCGTCTTAAGTCATTTCTATTAAACTAATCATACTTTTCATATTTTTAACGTTAAGTTCACATTATTTTACATCTAAAACACGTGTTTACAATACATTTGGGTGAATACAAAAAATAGAAAAAAAATTTGGGAAAAAATTGGGTAAAAAATGGTGATAATTCCGCTAAATATCGTTTACAGTCATTTGTATTGAACTAATCATACTTTTTATATTTTTATCGTTAAGTTCACATTATTTTACATCTAAAACACGTATTTACAATACATTTGGGTGAATATAAAAGGTCGTAAAAAAATTTTGAAATACAGGTGATGAATCCGCTAAATATCGTCTTAAGTCATTTCTATTAAACTAATCATACTTTTTATATTTTTAACGTTAAGTTCACATTATTTTACATCTAAAACACGTGTTTACAATACATTTGGGTGAATACAAAAAATAGAAAAAAAATTTGGGAAAAAATTGGGTAAAAAATGGTGATAATTCCGCTAAATATCGTTTACAGTCATTTGTATTGAACTAATCATACTTTTTATATTTTTATCGTTAAGTTCACATTATTTTACATCTAAAACACGTATTTACAATACATTTGGGTGAATACAAAAAATAGATAAAAAATTTGGGAAAAAATTTGGTAAAAAATGGTGATAATTCCGCTAAATATCGTTTAAAGTCATTTGTATTGAACTAATCATACTTTTTATATTTTTATCGTTAAGTTCACATAATTTTACATCTAAAACACGTCTTTACAATACATTTGGGTGAATATAAAAGGTCGTAAAAAAATTTTGAAATACAGGTGATGAATCCGCTAAATATCGTTTAAAGTCATTTGTATTGAACTAATCATACTTTTTATATTTTTATCGCTAAGTTCACATAATTTTACATCTAAAACACGTCTTTACAATACATTTGGGTGAATATAAAAGGTCGTAAAAAAATTTTGAAATACAGGTGATGAATCCGCTAAATATCGTCTTAAGTCATTTCTATTAAACTAATCATACTTTTTATATTTTTAACGTTAAGTTCACATTATTTTACATCTAAAACACGTGTTTACAATACATTTGGGTGAATACAAAAAATAGAAAAAAAATTTGGGAAAAAATTGGGTAAAAAATGGTGATAATTCCGCTAAATATCGTTTAAAGTCATTTGTATTGAACTAATCATACTTTTTATATTTTTATCGTTAAGTTCACATAAATTTACATCTAAAACACGTCTTTACAATACATTTGGGTGAATATAAAAGGTCGTAAAAAAATTTTGAAATACAGGTGATGAATCCGCTAAATATCGTTTAAAGTCATTTGTATTGAACTAATCATACTTTTTATATTTTTATCGCTAAGTTCACATAATTTTACATCTAAAACACGTCTTTACAATACATTTGGGTGAATATAAAAGGTCGTAAAAAAATTTTGAAATACAGGTGATGAATCCGCTAAATATCGTCTTAAGTCATTTCTATTAAACTAATCATACTTTTTATATTTTTAACGTTAAGTTCACATTATTTTACATCTAAAACACGTGTTTACAATACATTTGGGTGAATACAAAAAATAGAAAAAAAATTTGGGAAAAAATTGGGTAAAAAATGGTGATAATTCCGCTAAATATCGTTTACAGTCATTTGTATTGAACTAATCATACTTTTTATATTTTTATCGTTAAGTTCACATTATTTTACATCTAAAACACGTATTTACAATACATTTGGGTGAATACAAAAAATAGAAAAAAAATTTGGGAAAAAATTGGGTAAAAAATGGTGATAATTCCGCTAAATATCGTTTAAAGTCATTTTTATTGAACTAATCATACTTTTTATATTTTTATCGTTATGTTCACATAATTTTACATCTAAAACACGTCTTTACAATACATTTGGGTGAATATAAAAGGTCGTAAAAAAATTTTGAAATACAGGTGATGAATCCGCTAAATATCGTCTTAAGTCATTTCTATTAAACTAATCATACTTTTTATATTTTTAACGTTAAGTTCACATCATTTTACATCTAAAACACGTGTTTACAATACATTTGGGTGAATACAAAAAATAGAAAAAAAATTTGGGAAAAAATTGGGTAAAAAATGGTGATAATTCCGCTAAATATCGTTTACAGTCATTTGTATTGAACTAATCATACTTTTTATATTTTTATCGTTAAGTTCACATTATTTTACATCTAAAACACGTATTTACAATACATTTGGGTGAATACAAAAAATAGATAAAAAATTTGGGAAAAAATTGGGTAAAAAATGGTGATAATTCCGCTAAATATCGTTTAAAGTCATTTGTATTGAACTAATCATACTTTTTATATTTTTATCGTTAAGTTCACATAATTTTACATCTATAACACGTCTTTACAATACATTTGGGTGAATATAAAAGGTCGTAAAAAAATTTTGAAATACAGGTGATGAATCCGCTAAATATCGTTTAAAGTCATTTGTATTGAACTAATCATACTTTTTATATTTTTATCGTTAAGTTCACATAATTTTACATCTAAAACACGTCTTTACAATACATTTGGGTGAATATAAAAGGTCGTAAAAAAATTTTGAAATACAGGTGATGAATCCGCTAAATATCGTCTTAAGTCATTTCTATTAAACTAATCATACTTTTTATATTTTTAACGTTAAGTTCACATTATTTTACATCTAAAACACGTGTTTACAATACATTTGGGTGAATACAAAAAATAGAAAAAAAATTTGGGAAAAAATTGGATAAAAAATGGTGATAATTCCGCTAAATATCGTTTAAAGTCATTTGTATTGAACTAATCATACTTTTTATATTTTTATCGTTAAGTTCACATAATTTTACATCTAAAACACGTCTTTACAATACATTTGGGTGAATATAAAAGGTCGTAAAAAAATTTTGAAATACAGGTGATGAATCCGCTAAATATCGTCTTAAGTCATTTCTATTAAACTAATCATACTTTTTATATTTTTAACGTTAAGTTCACATCATTTTACATCTAAAACACGTGTTTACAATACATTTGGGTGAATACAAAAAATAGAAAAAAAATTTGGGAAAAAATTGGGTAAAAAATGGTGATAATTCCGCTAAATATCGTTTACAGTCATTTGTATTGAACTAATCATACTTTTTATATTTTTATCGTTAAGTTCACATTATTTTACATCTAAAACACGTATTTACAATACATTTGGGTGAATACAAAAAATAGATAAAAAATTTGGGAAAAAATTGGGTAAAAAATGGTGATAATTCCGCTAAATATCGTTTAAAGTCATTTGTATTGAACTAATCATACTTTTTATATTTTTATCGTTAAGTTCACATAATTTTACATCTAAAACACGTCTTTACAATACATTTGGGTGAATATAAAAGGTCGTAAAAAAATTTTGAAATACAGGTGATGAATCCGCTAAATATCGTTTAAAGTCATTTGTATTGAACTAATCATACTTTTAATATTTTTATCGTTAAGTTCACATAATTTTACATCTAAAACACGTCTTTACAATACATTTGGGTGAATATAAAAGGTCGTAAAAAAATGTTGAAATACAGGTGATGAATCCGCTAAATATCGTCTTAAGTCATTTCTATTTAACTAATCATACTTTTTATATTTTTAACGTTAAGTTCACATTATTTTACATCTAAAACACGTGTTTACAATACATTTGGGTGAATACAAAAAATAGAAAAAAAATTTGGGAAAAAATTGGGTAAAAAATGGTGATAATTCCGCTAAATATCGTTTACAGTCATTTGTATTGAACTAATCATACTTTTTATATTTTTATCGTTAAGTTCACATTATTTTACATCTAAAACACGTATTTACAATACATTTGGGTGAATATAAAAGGTCGTAAAAAAATTTTGAAATACAGGTGATGAATCCGCTAAATATCGTCTTAAGTCATTTCTATTAAACTAATCATACTTTTTATATTTTTAACGTTAAGTTCACGATATTTTACATCTAAAACACGTGTTTACAATACATTTGGGTGAATACAAAAAATAGAAAAAAAATTTGGGAAAAAATTGGGTAAAAAATGGTGATAATTCCGCTAAATATCGTTTACAGTCATTTGTATTGAACTAATCATACTTTTTATATTTTTATCGTTAAGTTCACATTATTTTACATCTAAAACACGTATTTACAATACATTTGGGTGAATACAAAAAATAGATAAAAAATTTGGGAAAAAATTGGGTAAAAAATGGTGATAATTCCGCTAAATATCGTTTAAAGTCATTTGTATTGAACTAATCATACTTTTTATATTTTTATCGTTAAGTTCACATAATTTTACATCTAAAACACGTCTTTACAATACATTTGGGTGAATATAAAAGGTCGTAAAAAAATTTTGAAATACAGGTGATGAATCCGCTAAATATCGTTTAAAGTCATTTGTATTGAACTAATCATACTTTTAATATTTTTATCGTTAAGTTCACATAATTTTACATCTAAAACACGTCTTTACAATACATTTGGGTGAATATAAAAGGTCGTAAAAAAATGTTGAAATACAGGTGATGAATCCGCTAAATATCGTCTTAAGTCATTTCTATTTAACTAATCATACTTTTTATATTTTTAACGTTAAGTTCACATTATTTTACATCTAAAACACGTGTTTACAATACATTTGGGTGAATACAAAAAATAGAAAAAAAATTTGGGAAAAAATTGGGTAAAAAATGGTGATAATTCCGCTAAATATCGTTTAAAGTCATTTGTATTGAACTAATCATACTTTTTATATTTTTATCGTTAAGTTCACTTAATTTTACATCTAAAACACGTCTTTACAATACATTTGGGTGAATATAAAAGGTCGTAAAAAAATTTTGAAATACAGGTGATGAATCCGCTAAATATCGTCTTAAGTCATTTCTATTAAACTAATCATACTTTTCATATTTTTAACGTTAAGTTCACATTATTTTACATCTAAAACACGTGTTTACAATACATTTGGGTGAATACAAAAAATAGAAAAAAAATTTGGGAAAAAATTGGGTAAAAAATGGTGATAATTCCGCTAAATATCGTTTAAAGTCATTTGTATTGAACTAATCATACTTTTTATATTTTTATCGTTAAGTTCACATTATTTTACATCTAAAACACGTCTTTACAATACATTTGGGTGAATATAAAAGGTCGTAAAAAAATTTTGAAATACAGGTGATGAATCCGCTAAATATCGTCTTAAGTCATTTCTATTAAACTAATCATACTTTTTATATTTTTAACGTTAAGTTCACATTATTTTACATCTAAAACACGTGTTTACAATACATTTGGGTGAATACAAAAAATAGAAAAAAAATTTGGGAAAAAATTGGGTAAAAAATGGTGATAATTCCGCTAAATATCGTTTACAGTCATTTGTATTGAACTAATCATACTTTTTATATTTTTATCGTTAAGTTCACATTATTTTACATCTAAAACACGTATTTACAATACATTTGGGTGAATACAAAAAATAGATAAAAAATTTGGGAAAAAATTTGGTAAAAAATGGTGATAATTCCGCTAAATATCGTTTAAAGTCATTTGTATTGAACTAATCATACTTTTTATATTTTTATCGTTAAGTTCACATAATTTTACATCTAAAACACGTCTTTACAATACATTTGGGTGAATATAAAAGGTCGTAAAAAAATTTTGAAATACAGGTGATGAATCCGCTAAATATCGTTTAAAGTCATTTGTATTGAACTAATCATACTTTTTATATTTTTATCGCTAAGTTCACATAATTTTACATCTAAAACACGTCTTTACAATACATTTGGGTGAATATAAAAGGTCGTAAAAAAATTTTGAAATACAGGTGATGAATCCGCTAAATATCGTCTTAAGTCATTTCTATTAAACTAATCATACTTTTTATATTTTTAACGTTAAGTTCACATTATTTTACATCTAAAACACGTGTTTACAATACATTTGGGTGAATACAAAAAATAGAAAAAAAATTTGGGAAAAAATTGGGTAAAAAATGGTGATAATTCCGCTAAATATCGTTTACAGTCATTTGTATTGAACTAATCATACTTTTTATATTTTTATCGTTAAGTTCACATTATTTTACATCTAAAACACGTATTTACAATACATTTGGGTGAATACAAAAAATAGAAAAAAAATTTGGGAAAAAATTGGGTAAAAAATGGTGATAATTCCGCTAAATATCGTTTAAAGTCATTTGTATTGAACTAATCATACTTTTTATATTTTTATCGTTAAGTTCACTTAATTTTACATCTAAAACACGTCTTTACAATACATTTGGGTGAATATAAAAGGTCGTAAAAAAATTTTGAAATACAGGTGATGAATCCGCTAAATATCGTCTTAAGTCATTTCTATTAAACTAATCATACTTTTCATATTTTTAACGTTAAGTTCACATTATTTTACATCTAAAACACGTGTTTACAATACATTTGGGTGAATACAAAAAATAGAAAAAAAATTTGGGAAAAAATTGGGTAAAAAATGGTGATAATTCCGCTAAATATCGTTTACAGTCATTTGTATTGAACTAATCATACTTTTTATATTTTTATCGTTAAGTTCACATTATTTTACATCTAAAACACGTATTTACAATACATTTGGGTGAATACAAAAAATAGATAAAAAATTTGGGAAAAAATTTGGTAAAAAATGGTGATAATTCCGCTAAATATCGTTTAAAGTCATTTGTATTGAACTAATCATACTTTTTATATTTTTATCGTTAAGTTCACATAATTTTACATCTAAAACACGTCTTTACAATACATTTGGGTGAATATAAAAGGTCGTAAAAAAATTTTGAAATACAGGTGATGAATCCGCTAAATATCGTTTAAAGTCATTTGTATTGAACTAATCATACTTTTTATATTTTTATCGCTAAGTTCACATAATTTTACATCTAAAACACGTCTTTACAATACATTTGGGTGAATATAAAAGGTCGTAAAAAAATTTTGAAATACAGGTGATGAATCCGCTAAATATCGTCTTAAGTCATTTCTATTAAACTAATCATACTTTTTATATTTTTAACGTTAAGTTCACATTATTTTACATCTAAAACACGTGTTTACAATACATTTGGGTGAATACAAAAAATAGAAAAAAAATTTGGGAAAAAATTGGGTAAAAAATGGTGATAATTCCGCTAAATATCGTTTACAGTCATTTGTATTGAACTAATCATACTTTTTATATTTTTATCGTTAAGTTCACATTATTTTACATCTAAAACACGTATTTACAATACATTTGGGTGAATACAAAAAATAGAAAAAAAATTTGGGAAAAAATTGGGTAAAAAATGGTGATAATTCCGCTAAATATCGTTTAAAGTCATTTGTATTGAACTAATCATACTTTTTATATTTTTATCGTTAAGTTCACTTAATTTTACATCTAAAACACGTCTTTACAATACATTTGGGTGAATATAAAAGGTCGTAAAAAAATTTTGAAATACAGGTGATGAATCCGCTAAATATCGTCTTAAGTCATTTCTATTAAACTAATCATACTTTTCATATTTTTAACGTTAAGTTCACATTATTTTACATCTAAAACACGTGTTTACAATACATTTGGGTGAATACAAAAAATAGAAAAAAAATTTGGGAAAAAATTGGGTAAAAAATGGTGATAATTCCGCTAAATATCGTTTAAAGTCATTTGTATTGAACTAATCATACTTTTTATATTTTTATCGTTAAGTTCACATAATTTTACATCTAAAACACGTCTTTACAATACATTTGGGTGAATATAAAAGGTCGTAAAAAAATTTTGAAATACAGTTGATGAATCCGCTAAATATCGTCTTAAGTCATTTCTATTAAACTAATCATACTTTTTATATTTTTAACGTTAAGTTCACATTATTTTACATCTAAAACACGTGTTTACAATACATTTGGGTGAATACAAAAAATAGAAAAAAAATTTGGGAAAAAATTGGGTAAAAAATGGTGATAATTCCGCTAAATATCGTTTACAGTCATTTGTATTGAACTAATCATACTTTTTATATTTTTATCGTTAAGTTCACATTATTTTACATCTAAAACACGTATTTACAATACATTTGGGTGAATACAAAAAATAGATAAAAAATTTGGGAAAAAATTTGGTAAAAAATGGTGATAATTCCGCTAAATATCGTTTAAAGTCATTTGTATTGAACTAATCATACTTTTTATATTTTTATCGTTAAGTTCACATTATTTTACATCTAAAACACGTATTTACAATACATTTGGGTGAATACAAAAAATAGATAAAAAATTTGGGAAAAAATTGGGTAAAAAATGGTGATAATTCCGCTAAATATCGTTTAATGTCATTTGTATTGAACTAATCATACTTTTTATATTTTTATCGTTAAGTTCACATAATTTTACATCTATAACACGTCTTTACAATACATTTGGGTGAATATAAAAGGTCGTAAAAAAATTTTGAAATACAGGTGATGAATCCGCTAAATATCGTTTAAAGTCATTTGTATTGAACTAATCATACTTTTTATATTTTTATCGTTAAGTTCACATAATTTTACATCTAAAACACGTCTTTACAATACATTTGGGTGAATATAAAAGGTCGTAAAAAAATTTTGAAATACAGGTGATGAATCCGCTAAATATCGTCTTAAGTCATTTCTATTAAACTAATCATACTTTTTATATTTTTAACGTTAAGTTCACATTATTTTACATCTAAAACACGTGTTTACAATACATTTGGGTGAATACAAAAAATAGAAAAAAAATTTGGGAAAAAATTGGGTAAAAAATGGTGATAATTCCGCTAAATATCGTTTAAAGTCATTTGTATTGAACTAATCATACTTTTTATATTTTTATCGTTAAGTTCACTTAATTTTACATCTAAAACACGTCTTTACAATACATTTTGGTGAATATAAAAGGTCGTAAAAAAATTTTGAAATACAGGTGATGAATCCGCTAAATATCGTCTTAAGTCATTTCTATTAAACTAATCATACTTTTCATATTTTTAACGTTAAGTTCACATTATTTTACATCTAAAACACGTGTTTACAATACATTTGGGTGAATACAAAAAATAGAAAAAAAATTTGGGAAAAAATTGGGTAAAAAATGGTGATAATTCCGCTAAATATCGTTTAAAGTCATTTGTATTGAACTAATCATACTTTTTATATTTTTATCGTTAAGTTCACATTATTTTACATCTAAAACACGTATTTACAATACATTTGGGTGAATATAAAAGGTCGTAAAAAAATTTTGAAATACAGGTGATGAATCCGCTAAATATCGTCTTAAGTCATTTCTATTAAACTAATCATACTTTTTATATTTTTAACGTTAAGTTCACATTATTTTACATCTAAAACACGTGTTTACAATACATTTGGGTGAATACAAAAAATAGAAAAAAAATTTGGGAAAAAATTGGGTAAAAAATGGTGATAATTCCGCTAAATATCGTTTACAGTCATTTGTATTGAACTAATCATACTTTTTATATTTTTATCGTTAAGTTCACATTATTTTACATCTCAAACACGTATTTACAATACATTTGGGTGAATACAAAAAATAGATAAAAAATTTGGGAAAAAATTTGGTAAAAAATGGTGATAATTCCGCTAAATATCGTTTAAAGTCATTTGTATTGAACTAATCATACTTTTTATATTTTTATCGTTAAGTTCACATTATTTTACATCTAAAACACGTATTTACAATACATTTGGGTGAATACAAAAAATAGATAAAAAATTTGGGAAAAAATTGGGTAAAAAATGGTGATAATTCCGCTAAATATCGTTTAAAGTCATTTGTATTGAACTAATCATACTTTTTATATTTTTATCGTTAAGTTCACATAATTTTACATCTAAAACACGTCTTTACAATACATTTGGGTGAATATAAAAGGTCGTAAAAAAATTTTGAAATACAGTTGATGAATCCGCTAAATATCGTCTTAAGTCATTTCTATTAAACTAATCATACTTTTTATATTTTTAACGTTAAGTTCACATTATTTTACATCTAAAACACGTGTTTACAATACATTTGGGTGAATACAAAAAATAGAAAAAAAATTTGGGAAAAAATTGGGTAAAAAATGGTGATAATTCCGCTAAATATCGTTTACAGTCATTTGTATTGAACTAATCATACTTTTTATATTTTTATCGTTAAGTTCACATTATTTTACATCTAAAACACGTATTTACAATACATTTGGGTGAATACAAAAAATAGATAAAAAATTTGGGAAAAAATTTGGTAAAAAATGGTGATAATTCCGCTAAATATCGTTTAAAGTCATTTGTATTGAACTAATCATACTTTTTATATTTTTATCGTTAAGTTCACATTATTTTACATCTAAAACACGTATTTACAATACATTTGGGTGAATACAAAAAATAGATAAAAAATTTGGGAAAAAATTGGGTAAAAAATGGTGATAATTCCGCTAAATATCGTTTAATGTCATTTGTATTGAACTAATCATACTTTTTATATTTTTATCGTTAAGTTCACATAATTTTACATCTATAACACGTCTTTACAATACATTTGGGTGAATATAAAAGGTCGTAAAAAAATTTTGAAATACAGGTGATGAATCCGCTAAATATCGTTTAAAGTCATTTGTATTGAACTAATCATACTTTTTATATTTTTATCGTTAAGTTCACATAATTTTACATCTAAAACACGTCTTTACAATACATTTGGGTGAATATAAAAGGTCGTAAAAAAATTTTGAAATACAGGTGATGAATCCGCTAAATATCGTCTTAAGTCATTTCTATTAAACTAATCATACTTTTTATATTTTTAACGTTAAGTTCACATTATTTTACATCTAAAACACGTGTTTACAATACATTTGGGTGAATACAAAAAATAGAAAAAAAATTTGGGAAAAAATTGGGTAAAAAATGGTGATAATTCCGCTAAATATCGTTTAAAGTCATTTGTATTGAACTAATCATACTTTTTATATTTTTATCGTTAAGTTCACTTAATTTTACATCTAAAACACGTCTTTACAATACATTTTGGTGAATATAAAAGGTCGTAAAAAAATTTTGAAATACAGGTGATGAATCCGCTAAATATCGTCTTAAGTCATTTCTATTAAACTAATCATACTTTTCATATTTTTAACGTTAAGTTCACATTATTTTACATCTAAAACACGTGTTTACAATACATTTGGGTGAATACAAAAAATAGAAAAAAAATTTGGGAAAAAATTGGGTAAAAAATGGTGATAATTCCGCTAAATATCGTTTAAAGTCATTTGTATTGAACTAATCATACTTTTTATATTTTTATCGTTAAGTTCACATTATTTTACATCTAAAACACGTATTTACAATACATTTGGGTGAATATAAAAGGTCGTAAAAAAATTTTGAAATACAGGTGATGAATCCGCTAAATATCGTCTTAAGTCATTTCTATTAAACTAATCATACTTTTTATATTTTTAACGTTAAGTTCACATTATTTTACATCTAAAACACGTGTTTACAATACATTTGGGTGAATACAAAAAATAGAAAAAAAATTTGGGAAAAAATTGGGTAAAAAATGGTGATAATTCCGCTAAATATCGTTTACAGTCATTTGTATTGAACTAATCATACTTTTTATATTTTTATCGTTAAGTTCACATTATTTTACATCTAAAACACGTATTTACAATACATTTGGGTGAATACAAAAAATAGATAAAAAATTTGGGAAAAAATTTGGTAAAAAATGGTGATAATTCCGCTAAATATCGTTTAAAGTCATTTGTATTGAACTAATCATACTTTTTATATTTTTATCGTTAAGTTCACATTATTTTACATCTAAAACACGTATTTACAATACATTTGGGTGAATACAAAAAATAGATAAAAAATTTGGGAAAAAATTGGGTAAAAAATGGTGATAATTCCGCTAAATATCGTTTAAAGTCATTTGTATTGAACTAATCATACTTTTTATATTTTTATCGTTAAGTTCACATAATTTTACATCTAAAACACGTCTTTACAATACATTTGGGTGAATATAAAAGGTCGTAAAAAAATTTTGAAATACAGTTGATGAATCCGCTAAATATCGTCTTAAGTCATTTCTATTAAACTAATCATACTTTTTATATTTTTAACGTTAAGTTCACATTATTTTACATCTAAAACACGTGTTTACAATACATTTGGGTGAATACAAAAAATAGAAAAAAAATTTGGGAAAAAATTGGGTAAAAAATGGTGATAATTCCGCTAAATATCGTTTACAGTCATTTGTATTGAACTAATCATACTTTTTATATTTTTATCGTTAAGTTCACATTATTTTACATCTAAAACACGTATTTACAATACATTTGGGTGAATACAAAAAATAGATAAAAAATTTGGGAAAAAATTTGGTAAAAAATGGTGATAATTCCGCTAAATATCGTTTAAAGTCATTTGTATTGAACTAATCATACTTTTTATATTTTTATCGTTAAGTTCACATTATTTTACATCTAAAACACGTATTTACAATACATTTGGGTGAATACAAAAAATAGATAAAAAATTTGGGAAAAAATTGGGTAAAAAATGGTGATAATTCCGCTAAATATCGTTTAATGTCATTTGTATTGAACTAATCATACTTTTTATATTTTTATCGTTAAGTTCACATAATTTTACATCTATAACACGTCTTTACAATACATTTGGGTGAATATAAAAGGTCGTAAAAAAATTTTGAAATACAGGTGATGAATCCGCTAAATATCGTTTAAAGTCATTTGTATTGAACTAATCATACTTTTTATATTTTTATCGTTAAGTTCACATAATTTTACATCTAAAACACGTCTTTACAATACATTTGGGTGAATATAAAAGGTCGTAAAAAAATTTTGAAATACAGGTGATGAATCCGCTAAATATCGTCTTAAGTCATTTCTATTAAACTAATCATACTTTTTATATTTTTAACGTTAAGTTCACATTATTTTACATCTAAAACACGTGTTTACAATACATTTGGGTGAATACAAAAAATAGAAAAAAAATTTGGGAAAAAATTGGGTAAAAAATGGTGATAATTCCGCTAAATATCGTTTAAAGTCATTTGTATTGAACTAATCATACTTTTTATATTTTTATCGTTAAGTTCACTTAATTTTACATCTAAAACACGTCTTTACAATACATTTTGGTGAATATAAAAGGTCGTAAAAAAATTTTGAAATACAGGTGATGAATCCGCTAAATATCGTCTTAAGTCATTTCTATTAAACTAATCATACTTTTCATATTTTTAACGTTAAGTTCACATTATTTTACATCTAAAACACGTGTTTACAATACATTTGGGTGAATACAAAAAATAGAAAAAAAATTTGGGAAAAAATTGGGTAAAAAATGGTGATAATTCCGCTAAATATCGTTTAAAGTCATTTGTATTGAACTAATCATACTTTTTATATTTTTATCGTTAAGTTCACATTATTTTACATCTAAAACACGTATTTACAATACATTTGGGTGAATATAAAAGGTCGTAAAAAAATTTTGAAATACAGGTGATGAATCCGCTAAATATCGTCTTAAGTCATTTCTATTAAACTAATCATACTTTTTATATTTTTAACGTTAAGTTCACATTATTTTACATCTAAAACACGTGTTTACAATACATTTGGGTGAATACAAAAAATAGAAAAAAAATTTGGGAAAAAATTGGGTAAAAAATGGTGATAATTCCGCTAAATATCGTTTACAGTCATTTGTATTGAACTAATCATACTTTTTATATTTTTATCGTTAAGTTCACATTATTTTACATCTAAAACACGTATTTACAATACATTTGGGTGAATACAAAAAATAGATAAAAAATTTGGGAAAAAATTTGGTAAAAAATGGTGATAATTCCGCTAAATATCGTTTAAAGTCATTTGTATTGAACTAATCATACTTTTTATATTTTTATCGTTAAGTTCACATTATTTTACATCTAAAACACGTATTTACAATACATTTGGGTGAATACAAAAAATAGATAAAAAATTTGGGAAAAAATTGGGTAAAAAATGGTGATAATTCCGCTAAATATCGTTTAAAGTCATTTGTATTGAACTAATCATACTTTTTATATTTTTATCGTTAAGTTCACTTAATTTTACATCTAAAACACGTCTTTACAATACATTTGGGTGAATATAAAAGGTCGTAAAAAAATTTTGAAATACAGGTGATGAATCCGCTAAATATCGTCTTAAGTCATTTCTATTAAACTAATCATACTTTTCATATTTTTAACGTTAAGTTCACATTATTTTACATCTAAAACACGTGTTTACAATACATTTGGGTGAATACAAAAAATAGAAAAAAAATTTGGGAAAAAATTGGGTAAAAAATGGTGATAATTCCGCTAAATATCGTTTAAAGTCATTTGTATTGAACTAATCATACTTTTTATATTTTTATCGTTAAGTTCACATTATTTTACATCTAAAACACGTATTTACAATACATTTGGGTGAATATAAAAGGTCGTAAAAAAATTTTGAAATACAGGTGATGAATCCGCTAAATATCGTCTTAAGTCATTTCTATTAAACTAATCATACTTTTTATATTTTTAACGTTAAGTTCACATTATTTTACATCTAAAACACGTGTTTACAATACATTTGGGTGAATACAAAAAATAGAAAAAAAATTTGGGAAAAAATTGGGTAAAAAATGGTGATAATTCCGCTAAATATCGTTTACAGTCATTTGTATTGAACTAATCATACTTTTTATATTTTTATCGTTAAGTTCACATTATTTTACATCTAAAACACGTATTTACAATACATTTGGGTGAATACAAAAAATAGATAAAAAATTTGGGAAAAAATTTGGTAAAAAATGGTGATAATTCCGCTAAATATCGTTTAAAGTCATTTGTATTGAACTAATCATACTTTTTATATTTTTATCGTTAAGTTCACATTATTTTACATCTAAAACACGTATTTACAATACATTTGGGTGAATACAAAAAATAGATAAAAAATTTGGGAAAAAATTGGGTAAAAAATGGTGATAATTCCGCTAAATATCGTTTAAAGTCATTTGTATTGAACTAATCATACTTTTTATATTTTTATCGTTAAGTTCACATAATTTTACATCTATAACACGTTTTTACAATACATTTGGGTGAATATAAAAGGTCGTAAAAAAATTTTGAAATACAGGTGATGAATCCGCTAAATATCGTTTAAAGTCATTTGTATTGAACTAATCATACTTTTTATATTTTTATCGTTAAGTTCACATAATTTTACATCTAAAACACGTCTTTACAATACATTTGGGTGAATATAAAAGGTCGTAAAAAAATTTTGAAATACAGGTGATGAATCCGCTAAATATCGTCTTAAGTCATTTCTATTAAACTAATCATACTTTTTATATTTTTAACGTTAAGTTCACATTATTTTACATCTAAAACACGTGTTTACAATACATTTGGGTGAATACAAAAAATAGAAAAAAAATTTGGGAAAAAATTGGGTAAAAAATGGTGATAATTCCGCTAAATATCGTTTAAAGTCATTTGTATTGAACTAATCATACTTTTTATATTTTTATCGTTAAGTTCACTTAATTTTACATCTAAAACACGTCTTTACAATACATTTGGGTGAATATAAAAGGTCGTAAAAAAATTTTGAAATACAGGTGATGAATCCGCTAAATATCGTCTTAAGTCATTTCTATTAAACTAATCATACTTTTCATATTTTTAACGTTAAGTTCACATTATTTTACATCTAAAACACGTGTTTACAATACATTTGGGTGAATACAAAAAATAGAAAAAAAATTTGGGAAAAAATTGGGTAAAAAATGGTGATAATTCCGCTAAATATCGTTTAAAGTCATTTGTATTGAACTAATCATACTTTTTATATTTTTATCGTTAAGTTCACATTATTTTACATCTAAAACACGTATTTACAATACATTTGGGTGAATATAAAAGGTCGTAAAAAAATTTTGAAATACAGGTGATGAATCCGCTAAATATCGTCTTAAGTCATTTCTATTAAACTAATCATACTTTTTATATTTTTAACGTTAAGTTCACATTATTTTACATCTAAAACACGTGTTTACAATACATTTGGGTGAATACAAAAAATAGAAAAAAAATTTGGGAAAAAATTGGGTAAAAAATGGTGATAATTCCGCTAAATATCGTTTACAGTCATTTGTATTGAACTAATCATACTTTTTATATTTTTATCGTTAAGTTCACATTATTTTACATCTAAAACACGTATTTACAATACATTTGGGTGAATACAAAAAATAGATAAAAAATTTGGGAAAAAATTTGGTAAAAAATGGTGATAATTCCGCTAAATATCGTTTAAAGTCATTTGTATTGAACTAATCATACTTTTTATATTTTTATCGTTAAGTTCACATTATTTTACATCTAAAACACGTATTTACAATACATTTGGGTGAATACAAAAAATAGATAAAAAATTTGGGAAAAAATTGGGTAAAAAATGGTGATAATTCCGCTAAATATCGTTTAAAGTCATTTGTATTGAACTAATCATACTTTTTATATTTTTATCGTTAAGTTCACATAATTTTACATCTATAACACGTCTTTACAATACATTTGGGTGAATATAAAAGGTCGTAAAAAAATTTTGAAATACAGGTGATGAATCCGCTAAATATCGTTTAAAGTCATTTGTATTGAACTAATCATACTTTTTATATTTTTATCGTTAAGTTCACATAATTTTACATCTAAAACACGTCTTTACAATACATTTGGGTGAATATAAAAGGTCGTAAAAAAATTTTGAAATACAGGTGATGAATCCGCTAAATATCGTCTTAAGTCATTTCTATTAAACTAATCATACTTTTTATATTTTTAACGTTAAGTTCACATTATTTTACATCTAAAACACGTGTTTACAATACATTTGGGTGAATACAAAAAATAGAAAAAAAATTTGGGAAAAAATTGGGTAAAAAATGGTGATAATTCCGCTAAATATCGTTTAAAGTTATTTGTATTGAACTAATCATACTTTTTATATTTTTATCGTTAAGTTCACTTAATTTTACATCTAAAACACGTCTTTACAATACATTTGGGTGAATATAAAAGGTCGTAAAAAAATTTTGAAATACAGGTGATGAATCCGCTAAATATCGTCTTAAGTCATTTCTATTAAACTAATCATACTTTTCATATTTTTAACGTTAAGTTCACATTATTTTACATCTAAAACACGTGTTTACAATACATTTGGGTGAATATAAAAGGTCGTAAAAAAATTTTGAAATACAGGTGATGAATCCGCTAAATATCGTCTTAAGTCATTTCTATTAAACTAATCATACTTTTCATATTTTTAACGTTAAGTTCACATTATTTTACATCTAAAACACGTGTTTACAATACATTTGGGTGAATACAAAAAATAGAAAAAAAATTTGGGAAAAAATTGGGTAAAAAATGGTGATAATTCCGCTAAATATCGTTTAAAGTCATTTGTATTGAACTAATCATACTTTTTATATTTTTATCGTTAAGTTCACATAATTTTACATCTAAAACACGTCTTTACAATACATTTGGGTGAATATAAAAGGTCGTAAAAAAATTTTGAAATACAGTTGATGAATCCGCTAAATATCGTCTTAAGTCATTTCTATTAAACTAATCATACTTTTTATATTTTTAACGTTAAGTTCACATTATTTTACATCTAAAACACGTGTTTACAATACATTTGGGTGAATACAAAAAATAGAAAAAAAATTTGGGAAAAAATTGGGTAAAAAATGGTGATAATTCCGCTAAATATCGTTTACAGTCATTTGTATTGAACTAATCATACTTTTTATATTTTTATCGTTAAGTTCACATAATTTTACATCTAAAACACGTCTTTACAATACATTTGGGTGAATATAAAAGGTCGTAAAAAAATTTTGAAATACAGTTGATGAATCCGCTAAATATCGTCTTAAGTCATTTCTATTAAACTAATCATACTTTTTATATTTTTAACGTTAAGTTCACATTATTTTACATCTAAAACACGTGTTTACAATACATTTGGGTGAATACAAAAAATAGAAAAAAAATTTGGGAAAAAATTGGGTAAAAAATGGTGATAATTCCGCTAAATATCGTTTACAGTCATTTGTATTGAACTAATCATACTTTTTATATTTTTATCGTTAAGTTCACATTATTTTACATCTAAAACACGTATTTACAATACATTTGGGTGAATATAAAAGGTCGTAAAAAAATTTTGAAATACAGGTGATGAATCCGCTAAATATCGTCTTAAGTCATTTCTATTAAACTAATCATACTTTTTATATTTTTAACGTTAAGTTCACATTATTTTACATCTAAAACACGTGTTTACAATACATTTGGCTGAATACAAAAAATAGAAAAAAAATTTGGTAAAAAATGGTGATAATTCCGCTAAATATCGTTTAAAGTCATTTGTATTGAACTAATCATACTTTTTATATTTTTATCGTTAAGTTCACATTATTTTACATCTAAAACACGTATTTACAATACATTTGGGTGAATATAAAAGGTCGTAAAAAAATTTTGAAATACAGGTGATGAATCCGCTAAATATCGTCTTAAGTCATTTCTATTAAACTAATCATACTTTTTATATTTTTAACGTTAAGTTCACATTATTTTACATCTAAAACACGT
The DNA here is from genome assembly GCF_037042655.1 of Diuraphis noxia. Taxonomy (NCBI): domain Eukaryota; kingdom Metazoa; phylum Arthropoda; class Insecta; order Hemiptera; family Aphididae; genus Diuraphis; species Diuraphis noxia. The sequence goes on along the minus strand of NW_028301713.1, from coordinate 2,772,642 downwards.
GTTTACAATACATTTGGCTGAATACAAAAAATAGAAAAATAATTTGGTAAAAAATGGTGATAATTCCGCTAAATATCGTTTAAAGTCATTTGTATTGAACTAATCATACTTTTTATATTTTTATCGTTAAGTTCACATTATTTTACATCTAAAACACGTATTTACAATACATTTGGGTGAATACAAAAAATAGAAAAAAAATTTGGGAAAAAATTGGGTAAAAAATGGTGATAATTCCGCTAAATATCGTTTAAAGTCATTTGTATTGAACTAATCATACTTTTTATATTTTTATCGTTAAGTTCACATAATTTTACATCTAAAACACGTCTTTACAATACATTTGGGTGAATATAAAAGGTCGTAAAAAAATTTTGAAATACAGGTGATGAATCCGCTAAATATCGTCTTAAGTCATTTCTATTAAACTAATCATACTTTTTATATTTTTAACGTTAAGTTCACATTATTTTACATCTAAAAAACGTGTTTACAATACATTTGGGTGAATACAAAAAATAGAAAAAAAATTTGGTAAAAAATGGTGATAATTCCGCTAAATATCGTTTAAAGTCATTTGTATTGAACTAATCATACTTTTTATATTTTTATCGTTAAGATCACATTATTTTACATCTAAAACACGTATTTACAATACATTTGGGTGAATACAAAAAATAGAAAAAAAATTTGGGAAAAAATTTGGTAAAAAATGGTGATAATTCCGCTAAATATCGTTTAAAGTCATTTGTATTGAACTAATCAAACTTTTTATATTTTTATCGTTAAGTTCACATTATTTTACATCTAAAAAACGTATTTACAATACATTTGGGTGAATATAAAAGGTCGTAAAAAAATTTTGAAATACAGGTGATGAATCCGCTATATATCGTCTTAAGTCATTTCTATTAAACTAATCATACTTTTTATATTTTTAACGTTAAGTTCACATTATTTTACATCTAAAACACGTGTTTACAATACATTTGGGTGAATACAAAAAATAGAAAAAAAATTTGGGAAAAAATTGGGTAAAAAATGGTGATAATTCCGCTAAATATCGTTTAAAGTCATTTGTATTGAACTAATCATACTTTTTATATTTTTATCGTTAAGTTCACATAATTTTACAACTAAAACACGTCTTTACAATACATTTGGGTGAATATAAAAAATAGATAAAAAATTTTGGAAAAAATTTGGTAAAAAATGGTGATAATTCCGCTAAATATCGTTTACAGTCATTTGTATTGAACTAATCATACTTTTTATATTTTTATCGTTAAGTTCACATTATTTTACATCTAAAACACGTATTTACAATACATTTGGGTGAATATAAAAGGTCGTAAAAAAATTTTGAAATACAGGTGATGAATCCGCTAAATATCGTCTTAAGTCATTTCTATTAAACTAATCATACTTTTTATATTTTTAACGTTAAGTTCACATTATTTTACATCTAAAACACGTGTTTACAATACATTTGGCTGAATACAAAAAATAGAAAAAAAATTTGGTAAAAAATGGTGATAATTCCGCTAAATATCGTTTAAAGTCATTTGTATTGAACTAATCATACTTTTTATATTTTTATCGTTAAGTTCACATTATTTTACATCTAAAACACGTATTTACAATACATTTGGGTGAATATAAAAGGTCGTAAAAAAATTTTGAAATACAGGTGATGAATCCGCTAAATATCGTCTTAAGTCATTTCTATTAAACTAATCATACTTTTTATATTTTTAACGTTAAGTTCACATTATTTTACATCTAAAACACGTGTTTACAATACATTTGGCTGAATACAAAAAATAGAAAAATAATTTGGTAAAAAATGGTGATAATTCCGCTAAATATCGTTTAAAGTCATTTGTATTGAACTAATCATACTTTTTATATTTTTATCGTTAAGTTCACATTATTTTACATCTAAAACACGTATTTACAATACATTTGGGTGAATATAAAAGGTCGTAAAAAAATTTTGAAATACAGGTGATGAATCCGCTAAATATCGTCTTAAGTCATTTCTATTAAACTAATCATACTTTTTATATTTTTAACGTTAAGTTCACATTATTTTACATCTAAAACACGTGTTTACAATACATTTGGCTGAATACAAAAAATAGAAAAAAAATTTGGTAAAAAATGGTGATAATTCCGCTAAATATCGTTTAAAGTCATTTGTATTGAACTAATCATACTTTTTATATTTTTATCGTTAAGTTCACATAATTTTACATCTAAAACACGTCTTTACAATACATTTGGGTGAATATAAAAGGTCGTAAAAAAATTTTGAAATACAGTTGATGAATCCGCTAAATATCGTCTTAAGTCATTTCTATTAAACTAATCATACTTTTTATATTTTTAACGTTAAGTTCACATTATTTTACATCTAAAACACGTGTTTACAATACATTTGGGTGAATACAAAAAATAGAAAAAAAATTTGGGAAAAAATTGGGTAAAAAATGGTGATAATTCCGCTAAATATCGTTTACAGTCATTTGTATTGAACTAATCATACTTTTTATATTTTTATCGTTAAGTTCACATTATTTTACATCTAAAACACGTATTTACAATACATTTGGGTGAATATAAAAGGTCGTAAAAAAATTTTGAAATACAGGTGATGAATCCGCTAAATATCGTCTTAAGTCATTTCTATTAAACTAATCATACTTTTTATATTTTTAACGTTAAGTTCACATTATTTTACATCTAAAACACGTGTTTACAATACATTTGGCTGAATACAAAAAATAGAAAAAAAATTTGGTAAAAAATGGTGATAATTCCGCTAAATATCGTTTAAAGTCATTTGTATTGAACTAATCATACTTTTTATATTTTTATCGTTAAGTTCACATTATTTTACATCTAAAACACGTATTTACAATACATTTGGGTGAATATAAAAGGTCGTAAAAAAATTTTGAAATACAGGTGATGAATCCGCTAAATATCGTCTTAAGTCATTTCTATTAAACTAATCATACTTTTTATATTTTTAACGTTAAGTTCACATTATTTTACATCTAAAACACGTGTTTACAATACATTTGGCTGAATACAAAAAATAGAAAAATAATTTGGTAAAAAATGGTGATAATTCCGCTAAATATCGTTTAAAGTCATTTGTATTGAACTAATCATACTTTTTATATTTTTATCGTTAAGTTCACATTATTTTACATCTAAAACACGTATTTACAATACATTTGGGTGAATACAAAAAATAGAAAAAAAATTTGGGAAAAAATTGGGTAAAAAATGGTGATAATTCCGCTAAATATCGTTTAAAGTCATTTGTATTGAACTAATCATACTTTTTATATTTTTATCGTTAAGTTCACATAATTTTACATCTAAAACACGTCTTTACAATACATTTGGGTGAATATAAAAGGTCGTAAAAAAATTTTGAAATACAGGTGATGAATCCGCTAAATATCGTCTTAAGTCATTTCTATTAAACTAATCATACTTTTTATATTTTTAACGTTAAGTTCACATTATTTTACATCTAAAAAACGTGTTTACAATACATTTGGGTGAATACAAAAAATAGAAAAAAAATTTGGTAAAAAATGGTGATAATTCCGCTAAATATCGTTTAAAGTCATTTGTATTGAACTAATCATACTTTTTATATTTTTATCGTTAAGATCACATTATTTTACATCTAAAACACGTATTTACAATACATTTGGGTGAATACAAAAAATAGAAAAAAAATTTGGGAAAAAATTTGGTAAAAAATGGTGATAATTCCGCTAAATATCGTTTAAAGTCATTTGTATTGAACTAATCAAACTTTTTATATTTTTATCGTTAAGTTCACATTATTTTACATCTAAAAAACGTATTTACAATACATTTGGGTGAATATAAAAGGTCGTAAAAAAATTTTGAAATACAGGTGATGAATCCGCTATATATCGTCTTAAGTCATTTCTATTAAACTAATCATACTTTTTATATTTTTAACGTTAAGTTCACATTATTTTACATCTAAAACACGTGTTTACAATACATTTGGGTGAATACAAAAAATAGAAAAAAAATTTGGGAAAAAATTGGGTAAAAAATGGTGATAATTCCGCTAAATATCGTTTAAAGTCATTTGTATTGAACTAATCATACTTTTTATATTTTTATCGTTAAGTTCACATAATTTTACAACTAAAACACGTCTTTACAATACATTTGGGTGAATATAAAAAATAGATAAAAAATTTTGGAAAAAATTTGGTAAAAAATGGTGATAATTCCGCTAAATATCGTTTACAGTCATTTGTATTGAACTAATCATACTTTTTATATTTTTATCGTTAAGTTCACATTATTTTACATCTAAAACACGTATTTACAATACATTTGGGTGAATATAAAAGGTCGTAAAAAAATTTTGAAATACAGGTGATGAATCCGCTAAATATCGTCTTAAGTCATTTCTATTAAACTAATCATACTTTTTATATTTTTAACGTTAAGTTCACATTATTTTACATCTAAAACACGTGTTTACAATACATTTGGCTGAATACAAAAAATAGAAAAAAAATTTGGTAAAAAATGGTGATAATTCCGCTAAATATCGTTTAAAGTCATTTGTATTGAACTAATCATACTTTTTATATTTTTATCGTTAAGTTCACATTATTTTACATCTAAAACACGTATTTACAATACATTTGGGTGAATATAAAAGGTCGTAAAAAAATTTTGAAATACAGGTGATGAATCCGCTAAATATCGTCTTAAGTCATTTCTATTAAACTAATCATACTTTTTATATTTTTAACGTTAAGTTCACATTATTTTACATCTAAAACACGTGTTTACAATACATTTGGCTGAATACAAAAAATAGAAAAATAATTTGGTAAAAAATGGTGATAATTCCGCTAAATATCGTTTAAAGTCATTTGTATTGAACTAATCATACTTTTTATATTTTTATCGTTAAGTTCACATTATTTTACATCTAAAACACGTATTTACAATACATTTGGGTGAATACAAAAAATAGAAAAAAAATTTGGGAAAAAATTGGGTAAAAAATGGTGATAATTCCGCTAAATATCGTTTAAAGTCATTTGTATTGAACTAATCATACTTTTTATATTTTTATCGTTAAGTTCACATAATTTTACATCTAAAACACGTCTTTACAATACATTTGGGTGAATATAAAAGGTCGTAAAAAAATTTTGAAATACAGGTGATGAATCCGCTAAATATCGTCTTAAGTCATTTCTATTAAACTAATCATACTTTTTATATTTTTAACGTTAAGTTCACATTATTTTACATCTAAAAAACGTGTTTACAATACATTTGGGTGAATACAAAAAATAGAAAAAAAATTTGGTAAAAAATGGTGATAATTCCGCTAAATATCGTTTAAAGTCATTTGTATTGAACTAATCATACTTTTTATATTTTTATCGTTAAGATCACATTATTTTACATCTAAAACACGTATTTACAATACATTTGGGTGAATACAAAAAATAGAAAAAAAATTTGGGAAAAAATTTGGTAAAAAATGGTGATAATTCCGCTAAATATCGTTTAAAGTCATTTGTATTGAACTAATCAAACTTTTTATATTTTTATCGTTAAGTTCACATTATTTTACATCTAAAAAACGTATTTACAATACATTTGGGTGAATATAAAAGGTCGTAAAAAAATTTTGAAATACAGGTGATGAATCCGCTATATATCGTCTTAAGTCATTTCTATTAAACTAATCATACTTTTTATATTTTTAACGTTAAGTTCACATTATTTTACATCTAAAACACGTGTTTACAATACATTTGGGTGAATACAAAAAATAGAAAAAAAATTTGGGAAAAAATTGGGTAAAAAATGGTGATAATTCCGCTAAATATCGTTTAAAGTCATTTGTATTGAACTAATCATACTTTTTATATTTTTATCGTTAAGTTCACATAATTTTACAACTAAAACACGTCTTTACAATACATTTGGGTGAATATAAAAAATAGATAAAAAATTTGGTAAAAAATGGTGATAATTCCGCTAAATATCGTTTAAAGTCATTTGTATTGAACTAATCATACTTTTTATATTTTTATCGTTAAGTTCACATAATTTTACATCTAAAACACGTCTTTACAATACATTTGGGTGAATATAAAAGGTCGTAAAAAAATTTTGAAATACAGGTGATGAATCCGCTAAATATCGTCTTAAGTCATTTCTATTAAACTAATCATACTTTTTATATTTTTAACGTTAAGTTCACATTATTTTACATCTAAAACACGTGTTTACAATACATTTGGGTGAATACAAAAAATAGAAAAAAAATTTGGTAAAAAATGGTGATAATTCCGCTAAATATCGTTTAAAGTCATTTGTATTGAACTAATCATACATTTTATATTTTTATCGTTAAGTTCACATTATTTTACATCTAAAACACGTATTTACAATACATTTGGGTGAATACAAAAAATAGAAAAAAAATTTGGGAAAAAATTGGGTAAAAAATGGTGATAATTCCGCTAAATATCGTTTAAAGTCATTTTTATTGAACTAATCATACTTTTTATATTTTTATCGTTAAGTTCACATTATTTTACATCTAAAACACGTATTTACAATACATTTGGGTGAATACAAAAAATAGAAAAAAAATTTGGGAAAAAATTTGGTAAAAAATGGTGATAATTCCGCTAAATATCGTTTAAAGTCATTTGTATTGAACTAATCATACTTTTTATATTTTTATCGTTAAGTTCACATAATTTTACATCTAAAACACGTCTTTACAATACATTTGGGTGAATATAAAAGGTCGTAAAAAAATTTTGAAATACAGGTGATGAATCCGCTAAATATCGTCTTAAGTCATTTCTATTAAACTAATCATACTTTTTATATTTTTAACGTTAAGTTCACATTATTTTACATCTAAAAAACGTGTTTACAATACATTTGGGTGAATACAAAAAATAGAAAAAAAATTTGGTAAAAAATGGTGATAATTCCGCTAAATATCGTTTAAAGTCATTTGTATTGAACTAATCATACTTTTTATATTTTTATCGTTAAGATCACATTATTTTACATCTAAAACACGTATTTACAATACATTTGGGTGAATACAAAAAATAGAAAAAAAATTTGGGAAAAAATTGGGTAAAAAATGGTGATAATTCCGCTAAATATCGTTTAAAGTCATTTGTATTGAACTAATCATACTTTTTATATTTTTATCGTTAAGTTCACATAATTTTACAACTAAAACACGTCTTTACAATACATTTGGGTGAATATAAAAAATAGATAAAAAATTTGGGAAAAAATTTGGTAAAAAATGGTGATAATTCCGCTAAATATCGTTTAAAGTCATTTGTATTGAACTAATCATACTTTTTATATTTTTATCGTTAAGTTCACATAATTTTACATCTAAAACACGTCTTTACAATACATTTGGGTGAATATAAAAGGTCGTAAAAAAATTTTGAAATACAGGTGATGAATCCGCTAAATATCGTCTTAAGTCATTTATATTAAACTAATCATACTTTTTATATTTTTAACGTTAAGTTCACATTATTTTACATCTAAAACACGTGTTTACAATACATTTGGGTGAATACAAAAAATAGAAAAAAAATTTGGTAAAAAATGGTGATAATTCCGCTAAATATCGTTTAAAGTCATTTGTATTGAACTAATCATACATTTTATATTTTTATCGTTAAGTTCACATTATTTTACATCTAAAACACGTATTTACAATACATTTGGGTGAATACAAAAAATAGAAAAAAAATTTGGGAAAAAATTGGGTAAAAAATGGTGATAATTCCGCTAAATATCGTTTAAAGTCATTTGTATTGAACTAATCATACTTTATATATTTTTATCGTTAAGTTCACATAATTTTACATCTAAAACACGTCTTTACAATACATTTGGGTGAATATAAAAGGTCGTAAAAAAATTTTGAAATACAGGTGGTGAATCCGCTAAATATCGTTTAAAGTCATTTGTATTGAACTAATCATACTTTTTATATTTTTATCGTTAAGTTCACATTATTTTACATCTAAAACACGTATTTACAATACATTTGGGTGAATACAAAAAATAGAAAAAAAATTTGGGAAAAAATTTGGTAAATAATTGTGATAATTCCGCTAAATATCGTTTAAAGTCATTTGTATTGAACTAATCATACTTTTTATATTTTTATCGTTAAGTTCACATAATTTTACATCTAAAACACGTCTTTACAATACATTTGGGTGAATATAAAAGGTCGTAAAAAAATTTTGAAATACAGGTGATGAATCCGCTAAATATCGTCTTAAGTCATTTCTATTAAACTAATCATACTTTTTATATTTTTAACGTTAAGTTCACATTATTTTACATCTAAAAAACGTGTTTACAATACATTTGGGTGAATACAAAAAATAGAAAAAAAATTTGGTAAAAAATGGTGATAATTCCGCTAAATATCGTTTAAAGTCATTTGTATTGAACTAATCATACTTTTTATATTTTTATCGTTAAGATCACATTATTTTACATCTAAAACACGTATTTACAATACATTTGGCTGAATACAAAAAATAGAAAAAAAATTTGGGAAAAAATTTGGTAAAAAATGGTGATAATTCCGCTAAATATCGTTTAAAGTCATTTGTATTGAACTAATCAAACTTTTTATATTTTTATCGTTAAGTTCACATTATTTTACATCTAAAAAACGTATTTACAATACATTTGGGTGAATATAAAAGGTCGTAAAAAAATTTTGAAATACAGGTGATGAATCCGCTATATATCGTCTTAAGTCATTTCTATTAAACTAATCATACTTTTTATATTTTTAACGTTAAGTTCACATTATTTTACATCTAAAACACGTGTTTACAATACATTTGGGTGAATACAAAAAATAGAAAAAAAATTTGGGAAAAAATTGGGTAAAAAATGGTGATAATTCCGCTAAATATCGTTTAAAGTCATTTGTATTGAACTAATCATACTTTTTATATTTTTATCGTTAAGATCACATTATTTTACATCTAAAACACGTATTTACAATACATTTGGGTGAATACAAAAAATAGAAAAAAAATTTGGGAAAAAATTGGGTAAAAAATGGTGATAATTCCGCTAAATATCGTTTAAAGTCATTTGTATTGAACTAATCATACTTTTTATATTTTTATCGTTAAGTTCACATAATTTTACAACTAAAACACGTCTTTACAATACATTTGGGTGAATATAAAAAATAGATAAAAAATTTGGGAAAAAATTTGGTAAAAAATGGTGATAATTCCGCTAAATATCGTTTAAAGTCATTTGTATTGAACTAATCATACTTTTTATATTTTTATCGTTAAGTTCACATAATTTTACATCTAAAACACGTCTTTACAATACATTTGGGTGAATATAAAAGGTCGTAAAAAAATTTTGAAATACAGGTGATGAATCCGCTAAATATCGTCTTAAGTCATTTATATTAAACTAATCATACTTTTTATATTTTTAACGTTAAGTTCACATTATTTTACATCTAAAACACGTGTTTACAATACATTTGGGTGAATACAAAAAATAGAAAAAAAATTTGGTAAAAAATGGTGATAATTCCGCTAAATATCGTTTAAAGTCATTTGTATTGAACTAATCATACATTTTATATTTTTATCGTTAAGTTCACATTATTTTACATCTAAAACACGTATTTACAATACATTTGGGTGAATACAAAAAATAGAAAAAAAATTTGGGAAAAAATTGGGTAAAAAATGGTGATAATTCCGCTAAATATCGTTTAAAGTCATTTGTATTGAACTAATCATACTTTATATATTTTTATCGTTAAGTTCACATAATTTTACATCTAAAACACGTCTTTACAATACATTTGGGTGAATATAAAAGGTCGTAAAAAAATTTTGAAATACAGGTGGTGAATCCGCTAAATATCGTTTAAAGTCATTTGTATTGAACTAATCATACTTTTTATATTTTTATCGTTAAGTTCACATTATTTTACATCTAAAACACGTATTTACAATACATTTGGGTGAATACAAAAAATAGAAAAAAAATTTGGGAAAAAATTTGGTAAATAATTGTGATAATTCCGCTAAATATCGTTTAAAGTCATTTGTATTGAACTAATCATACTTTTTATATTTTTATCGTTAAGTTCACATAATTTTACATCTAAAACACGTCTTTACAATACATTTGGGTGAATATAAAAGGTCGTAAAAAAATTTTGAAATACAGGTGATGAATCCGCTAAATATCGTCTTAAGTCATTTCTATTAAACTAATCATACTTTTTATATTTTTAACGTTAAGTTCACATTATTTTACATCTAAAAAACGTGTTTACAATACATTTGGGTGAATACAAAAAATAGAAAAAAAATTTGGTAAAAAATGGTGATAATTCCGCTAAATATCGTTTAAAGTCATTTGTATTGAACTAATCATACTTTTTATATTTTTATCGTTAAGATCACATTATTTTACATCTAAAACACGTATTTACAATACATTTGGCTGAATACAAAAAATAGAAAAAAAATTTGGGAAAAAATTTGGTAAAAAATGGTGATAATTCCGCTAAATATCGTTTAAAGTCATTTGTATTGAACTAATCAAACTTTTTATATTTTTATCGTTAAGTTCACATTATTTTACATCTAAAAAACGTATTTACAATACATTTGGGTGAATATAAAAGGTCGTAAAAAAATTTTGAAATACAGGTGATGAATCCGCTATATATCGTCTTAAGTCATTTCTATTAAACTAATCATACTTTTTATATTTTTAACGTTAAGTTCACATTATTTTACATCTAAAACACGTGTTTACAATACATTTGGGTGAATACAAAAAATAGAAAAAAAATTTGGGAAAAAATTGGGTAAAAAATGGTGATAATTCCGCTAAATATCGTTTAAAGTCATTTGTATTGAACTAATCATACTTTTTATATTTTTATCGTTAAGATCACATAATTTTACAACTAAAACACGTCTTTACAATACATTTGGGTGAATATAAAAAATAGATAAAAAATTTGGGAAAAAATTTGGTAAAAAATGGTGATAATTCCGCTAAATATCGTTTAAAGTCATTTGTATTGAACTAATCATACTTTTTATATTTTTATCGTTAAGTTCACATAATTTTACATCTAAAACACGTCTTTACAATACATTTGGGTGAATATAAAAGGTCGTAAAAAAATTTTGAAATACAGGTGATGAATCCGCTAAATATCGTCTTAAGTCATTTCTATTAAACTAATCATACTTTTTATATTTTTAACGTTAAGTTCACATTATTTTACATCTAAAACACGTGTTTACAATACATTTGGGTGAATACAAAAAATAGAAAAAAAATTTGGTAAAAAATGGTGATAATTCCGCTAAATATCGTTTAAAGTCATTTGTATTGAACTAATCATACTTTTTATATTTTTATTGTTAAGATCACATTATTTTACATCTAAAACACGTATTTACAATACATTTGGGTGAATACAAAAAATAGAAAAAAAATTTGGGAAAAAATTTGGTAAAAAATGGTGATAATTCCGCTAAATATCGTTTAAAGTCATTTGTATTGAACTAATCATACTTTTTATATTTTTATCGTTAAGTTCACTTAATTTTACATCTAAAACACGTCTTTACAATACATTTGGGTGAATATAAAAGGTCGTAAAAAAATTTTGAAATACAGGTGATGAATCCGCTAAATATCGTCTTAAGTCATTTCTATTAAACTAATCATACTTTTCATATTTTTAACGTTAAGTTCACATTATTTTACATCTAAAACACGTGTTTACAATACATTTGGGTGAATACAAAAAATAGAAAAAAAATTTGGGAAAAAATTGGGTAAAAAATGGTGATAATTCCGCTAAATATCGTTTAAAGTCATTTGTATTGAACTAATCATACTTTTTATATTTTTATCGTTAAGTTCACATAATTTTACATCTAAAACACGTCTTTACAATACATTTGGGTGAATATAAAAGGTCGTAAAAAAATTTTGAAATACAGTTGATGAATCCGCTAAATATCGTCTTAAGTCATTTCTATTAAACTAATCATACTTTTTATATTTTTAACGTTAAGTTCACATTATTTTACATCTAAAACACGTGTTTACAATACATTTGGGTGAATACAAAAAATAGAAAAAAAATTTGGTAAAAAATGGTGATAATTCCGCTAAATATCGTTTAAAGTCATTTGTATTGAACTAATCATACATTTTATATTTTTATCGTTAAGTTCACATTATTTTACATCTAAAACACGTATTTACAATACATTTGGGTGAATACAAAAAATAGAAAAAAAATTTGGGAAAAAATTTGGTAAATAATTGTGATAATTCCGCTAAATATCGTTTAAAGTCATTTGTATTGAACTAATCATACTTTTTATATTTTTATCGTTAAGTTCACATTATTTTACATCTAAAACACGTATTTACAATACATTTGGGTGAATACAAAAAATAGAAAAAAAATTTGGGAAAAAATTTGGTAAATAATTGTGATAATTCCGCTAAATATCGTTTAAAGTCATTTGTATTGAACTAATCATACTTTTTATATTTTTATCGTTAAGTTCACATTATTTTACATCTAAAACACGTCTTTACAATACATTTGGGTGAATATAAAAGGTCGTAAAAAAATTTTGAAATACAGGTGATGAATCCGCTAAATATCGTCTTAAGTCATTTCTATTAAACTAATCATACTTTTTATATTTTTAACGTTAAGTTCACATAATTTTACATCTAAAACACGTCTTTACAATACATTTGGGTGAATATAAAAGGTCGTAAAAAAATTTTGAAATACAGGTGATGAATCCGCTAAATATCGTCTTAAGTCATTTCTATTAAACTAATCATACTTTTTATATTTTTAACGTTAAGTTCACATTATTTTACATCTAAAAAACGTGTTTACAATACATTTGGGTGAATACAAAAAATAGAAAAAAAATTTGGTAAAAAATGGTGATAATTCCGCTAAATATCGTTTAAAGTCATTTGTATTGAACTAATCATACTTTTTATATTTTTATCGTTAAGATCACATTATTTTACATCTAAAACACGTATTTACAATACATTTGGCTGAATACAAAAAATAGAAAAAAAATTTGGGAAAAAATTTGGTAAAAAATGGTGATAATTCCGCTAAATATCGTTTAAAGTCATTTGTATTGAACTAATCAAACTTTTTATATTTTTATCGTTAAGTTCACATTATTTTACATCTAAAAAACGTATTTACAATACATTTGGGTGAATATAAAAGGTCGTAAAAAAATTTTGAAATACAGGTGATGAATCCGCTATATATCGTCTTAAGTCATTTCTATTAAACTAATCATACTTTTTATATTTTTAACGTTAAGTTCACATTATTTTACATCTAAAACACGTGTTTACAATACATTTGGGTGAATACAAAAAATAGAAAAAAAATTTGGGAAAAAATTGGGTAAAAAATGGTGATAATTCCGCTAAATATCGTTTAAAGTCATTTGTATTGAACTAATCATACTTTTTATATTTTTATCGTTAAGTTCACATAATTTTACAACTAAAACACGTCTTTACAATACATTTGGGTGAATATAAAAAATAGATAAAAAATTTGGGAAAAAATTTGGTAAAAAATGGTGATAATTCCGCTAAATATCGTTTAAAGTCATTTGTATTGAACTAATCATACTTTTTATATTTTTATCGTTAAGTTCACATAATTTTACATCTAAAACACGTCTTTACAATACATTTGGGTGAATATAAAAGGTCGTAAAAAAATTTTGAAATACAGGTGATGAATCCGCTAAATATCGTCTTAAGTCATTTCTATTAAACTAATCATACTTTTTATATTTTTAACGTTAAGTTCACATTATTTTACATCTAAAACACGTGTTTACAATACATTTGGGTGAATACAAAAAATAGAAAAAAAATTTGGTAAAAAATGGTGATAATTCCGCTAAATATCGTTTAAAGTCATTTGTATTGAACTAATCATACTTTTTATATTTTTATTGTTAAGATCACATTATTTTACATCTAAAACACGTATTTACAATACATTTGGGTGAATACAAAAAATAGAAAAAAAATTTGGGAAAAAATTTGGTAAAAAATGGTGATAATTCCGCTAAATATCGTTTAAAGTCATTTGTATTGAACTAATCATACTTTTTATATTTTTATCGTTAAGTTCACTTAATTTTACATCTAAAACACGTCTTTACAATACATTTGGGTGAATATAAAAGGTCGTAAAAAAATTTTGAAATACAGGTGATGAATCCGCTAAATATCGTCTTAAGTCATTTCTATTAAACTAATCATACTTTTCATATTTTTAACGTTAAGTTCACATTATTTTACATCTAAAACACGTGTTTACAATACATTTGGGTGAATACAAAAAATAGAAAAAAAATTTGGGAAAAAATTGGGTAAAAAATGGTGATAATTCCGCTAAATATCGTTTAAAGTCATTTGTATTGAACTAATCATACTTTTTATATTTTTATCGTTAAGTTCACATAATTTTACATCTAAAACACGTCTTTACAATACATTTGGGTGAATATAAAAGATCGTAAAAAAATTTTGAAATACAGTTGATGAATCCGCTAAATATCGTCTTAAGTCATTTCTATTAAACTAATCATACTTTTTATATTTTTAACGTTAAGTTCACATTATTTTACATCTAAAACACGTGTTTACAATACATTTGGGTGAATACAAAAAATAGAAAAAAAATTTGGGAAAAAATTGGGTAAAAAGTGGTGATAATTCCGCTAAATATCGTTTACAGTCATTTGTATTGAACTAATCATACTTTTTATATTTTTATCGTTAAGTTCACATTATTTTACATCTAAAACACGTATTTACAATACATTTGGGTGAATATAAAAGGTCGTAAAAAAATTTTGAAATACAGGTGATGATTCCGCTAAATATCGTCTTAAGTCATTTCTATTAAACTAATCATACTTTTTATATTTTTAACGTTAGTTCACATAATTTTACATCTAAAACACGTCTTTACAATACATTTGGGTGAATACAAAAAATAGAAAAAAAATTTGGGAAAAAATTGGGTAAAAAATGGTGATAATTCCGCTAAATATCGTTTACAGTCATTTGTATTGAACTAATCATACTTTTTATATTTTTATCGTTAAGTTCACATTATTTTACATCTAAAACACGTATTTACAATACATTTGGGTGAATACAAAAAATAGATAATAAATTTGGGAAAAAATTTGGTAAAAAATGGTGATAATTCCGCTAAATATCGTTTAAAGTCATTTGTATTGAACTAATCATACTTTTTATATTTTTATCGTTAAGTTCACATTATTTTACATCTAAAACACGTATTTACAATACATTTGGGTGAATACAAAAAATAGAAAAAAAATTTGGGAAAAAATTGGGTAAAAAATGGTGATAATTCCGCTAAATATCGTTTAAAGTCATTTGTATTGAACTAATCATACTTTTTATATTTTTATCGTTAAGTTCACATAATTTTACATCTAAAACACGTCTTTACAATACATTTGGGTGAATATAAAAGGTCGTAAAAAAATTTTGAAATACAGGTGGTGAATCCGCTAAATATCGTTTAAAGTCATTTGTATTGAACTAATCATACTTTTTATATTTTTATCGTTAAGTTCACATTATTTTACATCTAAAACACGTATTTACAATACATTTGGGTGAATACAAAAAATAGAAAAAAAATTTGGGAAAAAATTTGGTAAAAAATGGTGATAATTCCGCTAAATATCGTTTAAAGTCATTTGTATTGAACTAATCATACTTTTTATATTTTTATCGTTAAGTTCACATAATTTTACATCTAAAACACGTCTTTACAATACATTTGGGTGAATATAAAAGGTCGTAAAAAAATTTTGAAATACAGGTGATGAATCCGCTAAATATCGTCTTAAGTCATTTCTATTAAACTAATCATACTTTTTATATTTTTAACGTTAAGTTCACATTATTTTACATCTTAAAAACGTGTTTACAATACATTTGGGTGAATACAAAAAATAGAAAAAAAATTTGGTAAAAAATGGTGATAATTCCGCTAAATATCGTTTAAAGTCATTTGTATTGAACTAATCATACTTTTTATATTTTTATCGTTAAGATCACATTATTTTACATCTAAAACACGTATTTACAATACATTTGGGTGAATACAAAAAATAGAAAAAAAATTTGGGAAATAATTTGGTAAAAAATGGTGATAATTCCGCTAAATATCGTTTAAAGTCATTTGTATTGAACTAATCAAACTTTTTATATTTTTATCGTTAAGTTCACATTATTTTACATCTAAAAAACGTATTTACAATACATTTGGGTGAATATAAAAGGTCGTAAAAAAATTTTGAAATACAGGTGATGAATCCGCTATATATCGTCTTAAGTCATTTCTATTAAACTAATCATACTTTTTATATTTTTAACGTTAAGTTCACATTATTTTACATCTAAAACACGTGTTTACAATACATTTGGGTGAATACAAAAAATAGAAAAAAAATTTGGGAAAAAATTGGGTAAAAAATGGTGATAATTCCGCTAAATATCGTTTAAAGTCATTTGTATTGAACTAATCATACTTTTTATATTTTTATCGTTAAGTTCACTTAATTTTACAACTATAACACGTCTTTACAATACATTTGGGTGAATATAAAAAATAGATAAAAAATTTGGGAAAAAATTTGGTAAAAAATGGTGATAATTCCGCTAAATATCGTTTAAAGTCATTTGTATTGAACTAATCATACTTTTTATATTTTTATCGTTAAGTTCACATAATTTTACATCTAAAACACGTCTATACAATACATTTGGGTGAATATAAAAGGTCGTAAAAAAATTTTGAAATACAGGTGATGAATCCGCTAAATATCGTCTTAAGTCATTTCTATTAAACTAATCATACTTTTTATATTTTTAACGTTAAGTTCACATTATTTTACATCTAAAACACGGGTTTACAATACATTTGGGTGAATACAAAAAATAGAAAAAAAATTTGGTAAAAAATGGTGATAATTCCGCTAAATATCGTTTAAAGTCATTTGTATTGAACTAATCATACTTTTAATATTTTTATTGTTAAGATCACATTATTTTACATCTAAAACACGTATTTACAATACATTTGGGTGAATACAAAAAATAGAAAAAAAATTTGGGAAAAAATTTGGTAAAAAATGGTGATAATTCCGCTAAATATCGTTTAAAGTCATTTGTATTGAATTAATCATACTTTTTATATTTTTATCGTTAAGTTCACATTATTTTACATCTAAAACACGTATTTACAATACATTTAGGTGAATATAAAAGGTCGTAAAAAAATTTTGAAATACAGGTGATGAATCCGCTAAATATCGTCTTAAGTCATTTCTATTAAACTAATCATACTTTTTATATTTTTAACGTTAAGTTCACATTATTTTACATCTAAAACACGTGTTTACAATACATTTGGGTGAATACAAAAAATAGAAAAAAAATTTGGGAAAAAATTGGGTAAAAAATGGTGATAATTCCGCTAAATATCGTTTAAAGTCATTTGTATTGAATTAATCATACTTTTTATATTTTTATCGTTAAGTTCACATTATTTTACATCTAAAACACGTATTTACAATACATTTAGGTGAATATAAAAGGTCGTAAAAAAATTTTGAAATACAGGTGATGAATCCGCTAAATATCGTCTTAAGTCATTTCTATTAAACTAATCATACTTTTTATATTTTTAACGTTAAGTTCACATTATTTTACATCTAAAACACGTGTTTACAATACATTTGGGTGAATACAAAAAATAGAAAAAAAATTTGGGAAAAAATTGGGTAAAAAATGGTAATAATTCCGCTAAATATCGTTTAAAGTCATTTGTATTAAACTAATCATACTTTTTATATTTTTACCTTTAAGTTCACTTAATTTTACATCTAAAACACGTCTTTACAATACATTTGGGTGAATATAAAAGGTCGTAAAAAAATTTTGAAATACAGGTGATGAATCCGCTAAATATCGTCTTAAGTCATTTCTATTAAACTAATCATACTTTTTATATTTTTAACGTTAAGTTCACATTATTTTACATCTAAAACACGTGTTTACAATACATTTGGGTAAATACAAAAAATAGAAAAAAAATTTGGGAAAAAATTGGGTAAAAAATGGTGATAATTCCGCTAAATATCGTTTAAAGTCATTTGTATTGAACTAATCATACTTTTTATATTTTTATCGTTAAGTTCACATAATTTTACATCTTTAACACGTCTTAACAATACATTTGGGTGAATATAAAAGGTCGTAAAAAGATTTTGAAATACAGGTGATGAATCCGCTAAATATCGTCTTAAGTCATTTCTATTAAACTAATCATACTTTTTATATATTTAACGTTAAGTTCACATTATTTTACATCTAAAACACGTGTTTACAATACATTTGGGTGAATACAAAAAATAGAAAAAAAATTTGGGAAAAAATTTGGTAATAAATGGTGATAATTCCGCTAAATATCGTTTAAAGTCATTTGTATTGAACTAATCATACTTTTTATATTTTTATCGTTAAGTTCACATAATTTTACATCTAAAACACGTCTTAACAATACATTTGGGTGAATATAAAAGGTCGTAAAAAGATTTTGAAATACAGGTGATGAATCCGCTAAATATCGTCTTAAGTCATTTCTATTAAACTAATCATACTTTTTATATATTTAACGTTAAGTTCACATTATTTTACATCTAAAACACGTGTTTACAATACATTTGGGTGAATACAAAAAATAGAAAAAAAATTTGGGAAAAAATTGGGTAAAAAATGGTGATAATTCCGCTAAATATCGTTTACAGTCATTTGTATTGAACTAATCATACTTTTTATATTTTTATCGTTAAGTTCACATTATTTTACATCTAAAACACGTATTTACAATACATTTGGGTGAATACAAAAAATAGAAAAAAAATTTGGGAAAAAATTGGGTAAAAAATGGTGATAATTCCGCTAAATATCGTTTAAAGTCATTTGTATTGAACTAATCATACTTTTTATATTTTTATCGTTAAGTTCACATAATTTTACATCTAAAACACGTCTTTACAATACATTTGGGTGAATATAAAAGGTCGTAAAAAAATTTTGAAATACAGGTGATGAATCCGCTAAATATCGTCTTAAGTCATTTCTATTAAACTAATCATACTTTTTATATTTTTAACGTTAAGTTCACGTTATTTTACATCTAAAACACGTCTTTACAATACATTTGGGTGAATATAAAAGGTCGTAAAAAAATTTTGAAATACAGGTGATGAATCCGCTATATATCGTCTTAAGTCATTTCTATGAAACTAATCATACTTTTTATATTTTTAACGTTAAGTTCACATTATTTTACATCTAAAACACGTGTTTACAATACATTTGGGTAAATACAAAAAATAGAAAAAAAATTTGGGAAAAAATTGGGTAAAAAATGGTGATAATTCCGCTAAATATCGTTTAAAGTCATTTGTATTGAACTAATCATACTTTTTATATTTTTATCGTTAAGTTCACATAATTTTACATCTTTAACACGTCTTAACAATACATTTGGGTGATTATAAAAGGTCGTAAAAAGATTTTGAAATACAGGTGATGAATCCGCTAAATATCGTCTTAAGTCATTTCTATTAAACTAATCATACTTTTTATATATTTAACGTTAAGTTCACATTATTTTACATCTAAAACACGTGTTTACAATACATTTGGGTGAATACAAAAAATAGAAAAAAAATTTGGGAAAAAATTTGGTAAAAAATGGTGATAATTCCGCTAAATATCGTTTAAAGTCATTTGTATTGAACTAATCATACTTTTTATATTTTTATCGTTAAGTTCACATAATTTTACATCTAAAACACGTCTTAACAATACATTTGGGTGAATATAAAAGGTCGTAAAAAGATTTTGAAATACAGGTGATGAATCCGCTAAATATCGTCTTAAGTCATTTCTATTAAACTAATCATACTTTTTATATATTTAACGTTAAGTTCACATTATTTTACATCTAAAACACGTGTTTACAATACATTTGGGTGAATACAAAAAATAGAAAAAAAATTTGGGAAAAAATTGGGTAAAAAATGGTGATAATTCCGCTAAATATCGTTTACAGTCATTTGTATTGAACTAATCATACTTTTTATATTTTTATCGTTAAGTTCACATTATTTTACATCTAAAACACGTATTTACAATACATTTGGGTGAATACAAAAAATAGAAAAAAAATTTGGGAAAAAATTGGGTAAAAAATGGTGATAATTCCGCTAAATATCGTTTAAAGTCATTTGTATTGAACTAATCATACTTTTTATATTTTTATCGTTAAGTTCACATAATTTTACATCTAAAACACGTCTTTACAATACATTTGGGTGAATATAAAAGGTCGTAAAAAAATTTTGAAATACAGGTGATGAATCCGCTAAATATCGTCTTAAGTCATTTCTATTAAACTAATCATACTTTTTATATTTTTAACGTTAAGTTCACGTTATTTTACATCTAAAACACGTCTTTACAATACATTTGGGTGAATATAAAAGGTCGTAAAAAAATTTTGAAATACAGGTGATGAATCCGCAATATATCGTCTTAAGTCATTTCTATGAAACTAATCATACTTTTTATATTTTTAACGTTAAGTTCACATTATTTTACATCTAAAACACGTGTTTACAATACATTTGGGTGAATACAAAAAATAGAAAAAAAATTTGGGAAAAAATTGGGTAAAAAATGGTGATAATTCCGCTAAATATCGTTTAAAGTCATTTGTATTGAACTAATCATACTTTTTATATTTTTATCGTTAAGTTCACATAATTTTACATCTAAAACACGTCTTTACAATACATTTGGGTGAATATAAAAAATAGATAAAAAATTTGGGAAAAAATTTGGTAAAAAATGGTGATAATTCCGCTAAATATCGTTTAAAGTCATTTGTATTGAACTAATCATACTTTTTATATTTTTATCGTTAAGTTCACATAATTTTACATCTAAAAAACGTCTTTACAATACATTTGGGTGAATATAAAAGGTCGTAAGAAAATTTTGAAATACAGGTGATGAATCCGCTAAATATCGTCTTAAGTCATTTCTATTAAACTAATCATACTTTTTATATTTTTAACGTTAAGTTCACATTATTTTACATCTAAAACACGTGTTTACAATACATTTGGGTGAATACAAAAAATAGAAAAAAAATTTGGGAAAAAATTGGGTAAAAAATGGTAATAATTCCGCTAAATATCGTTTAAAGTCATTTGTATTAAACTAATCATACTTTTTATATTTTTATCTTTAAGTTCACTTAATTTTACATCTAAAACACGTCTTTACAATACATTTGGGTGAATATAAAAGGTCGTAAAAAAATTTTGAAATACAGGTGATGAATCCGCTAAATATCGTCTTAAGTCATTTCTATTAAACTAATCATACTTTTTATATTTTTAACGTTAAGTTCACATTATTTTACATCTAAAACACGTGTTTACAATACATTTGGGTAAATACAAAAAATAGAAAAAAAATTTGGGAAAAAATTGGGTAAAAAATGGTGATAATTCCGCTAAATATCGTTTAAAGTCATTTGTATTGAACTAATCATACTTTTTATATTTTTATCGTTAAGTTCACATAATTTTACATCTTTAACACGTCTTAACAATACATTTGGGTGAATATAAAAGGTCGTAAAAAGATTTTGAAATACAGGTGATGAATCCGCTAAATATCGTCTTAAGTCATTTCTATTAAACTAATCATACTTTTTATATATTTAACGTTAAGTTCACATTATTTTACATCTAAAACACGTGTTTACAATACATTTGGGTGAATACAAAAAATAGAAAAAAAATTTGGGAAAAAATTTGGTAAAAAATGGTGATAATTCCGCTAAATATCGTTTAAAGTCATTTGTATTGAACTAATCATACTTTTTATATTTTTATCGTTAAGTTCACATAATTTTACATCTAAAACACGTCTTAACAATACATTTGGGTGAATATAAAAGGTCGTAAAAAGATTTTGAAATACAGGTGATGAATCCGCTAAATATCGTCTTAAGTCATTTCTATTAAACTAATCATACTTTTTATATATTTAACGTTAAGTTCACATTATTTTACATCTAAAACACGTGTTTACAATACATTTGGGTGAATACAAAAAATAGAAAAAAAATTTGGGAAAAAATTGGGTAAAAAATGGTGATAATTCCGCTAAATATCGTTTACAGTCATTTGTATTGAACTAATCATACTTTTTATATTTTTATCGTTAAGTTCACATTATTTTACATCTAAAACACGTATTTACAATACATTTGGGTGAATACAAAAAATAGAAAAAAAATTTGGGAAAAAATTGGGTAAAAAATGGTGATAATTCCGCTAAATATCGTTTAAAGTCATTTGTATTGAACTAATCATACTTTTTATATTTTTATCGTTAAGTTCACATAATTTTACATCTAAAACACGTCTTTACAATACATTTGGGTGAATATAAAAGGTCGTAAAAAAATTTTGAAATACAGGTGATGAATCCGCTAAATATCGTCTTAAGTCATTTCTATTAAACTAATCATACTTTTTATATTTTTAACGTTAAGTTCACGTTATTTTACATCTAAAACACGTCTTTACAATACATTTGGGTGAATATAAAAGGTCGTAAAAAAATTTTGAAATACAGGTGATGAATCCGCTATATATCGTCTTAAGTCATTTCTATGAAACTAATCATACTTTTTATATTTTTAACGTTAAGTTCACATTATTTTACATCTAAAACACGTGTTTACAATACATTTGGGTGAATACAAAAAATAGAAAAAAAATTTGGGAAAAAATTGGGTAAAAAATGGTGATAATTCCGCTAAATATCGTTTAAAGTCATTTGTATTGAACTAATCATACTTTTTATATTTTTATCGTTAAGTTCACATAATTTTACATCTAAAACACGTCTTTACAATACATTTGGGTGAATATAAAAAATAGATAAAAAATTTGGGAAAAAATTTGGTAAAAAATGGTGATAATTCCGCTAAATATCGTTTAAAGTCATTTGTATTGAACTAATCATACTTTTTATATTTTTATCGTTAAGTTCACATAATTTTACATCTAAAACACGTCTTTACAATACATTTGGGTGAATATAAAAGGTCGTAAAAAAATTTTGAAATACAGGTGACGAATCCGCTAAATATCGTCTTAAGTCATTTCTATTAAACTAATCATACTTTTTATATTTTTAACGTTAAGTTCACATTATTTTACATCTAAAACACGTGTTTACAATACATTTGGGTGAATACAAAAAATAGAAAAAAAATTTGGGAAAAAATTGGGTAAAAAATGGTAATAATTCCGCTAAATATCGTTTAAAGTCATTTGTATTAAACTAATCATACTTTTTATATTTTTATCTTTAAGTTCACTTAATTTTACATCTAAAACACGTCTTTACAATACATTTGGTTGAATATAAAAGGTCGTAAAAAAATTTTGAAATACAGGTGATGAATCCGCTAAATATCGTCTTAAGTCATTTCTATTAAACTAATCATACTTTTTATATTTTTAACGTTAAGTTCACATTATTTTACATCTAAAACACGTGTTTACAATACATTTGGGTGAATACAAAAAATAGAAAAAAAATTTGGGAAAAAATTTGGTAAAAAATGGTGATAATTCCGCTAAATATCGTTTAAAGTCATTTGTATTGAACTAATCATACTTTTTATATTTTTATCGTTAAGTTCACATAATTTTACATCTAAAACACGTCTTAACAATACATTTGGGTGAATATAAAAGGTCGTAAAAAGATTTTGAAATACAGGTGATGAATCCGCTAAATATCGTCTTAAGTCATTTCTATTAAACTAATCATACTTTTTATATATTTAACGTTAAGTTCACATTATTTTACATCTAAAACACG
Organism: Diuraphis noxia; assembly: GCF_037042655.1. Lineage (NCBI taxonomy): Eukaryota > Metazoa > Arthropoda > Insecta > Hemiptera > Aphididae > Diuraphis > Diuraphis noxia. The sequence continues at coordinate 2,748,378 of NW_028301713.1, read as the reverse complement.
TGTTTACAATACATTTGGGTGAATACAAAAAATAGAAAAAAAATTTGGGAAAAAATTGGGTAAAAAATGGTGATAATTCCGCTAAATATCGTTTACAGTCATTTGTATTGAACTAATCATACTTTTTATATTTTTATCGTTAAGTTCACATTATTTTACATCTAAAACACGTATTTACAATACATTTGGGTGAATACAAAAAATAGAAAAAAAATTTGGGAAAAAATTGGGTAAAAAATGGTGATAATTCCGCTAAATATCGTTTAAAGTCATTTGTATTGAACTAATCATACTTTTTATATTTTTATCGTTAAGTTCACATAATTTTACATCTAAAACACGTCTTTACAATACATTTGGGTGAATATAAAAGGTCGTAAAAAAATTTTGAAATACAGGTGATGAATCCGCTAAATATCGTCTTAAGTCATTTCTATTAAACTAATCATACTTTTTATATTTTTAACGTTAAGTTCACGTTATTTTACATCTAAAACACGTCTTTACAATACATTTGGGTGAATATAAAAGGTCGTAAAAAAATTTTGAAATACAGGTGATGAATCCGCTATATATCGTCTTAAGTCATTTCTATGAAACTAATCATACTTTTTATATTTTTAACGTTAAGTTCACATTATTTTACATCTAAAACACGTGTTTACAATACATTTGGGTGAATACAAAAAATAGAAAAAAAATTTGGGAAAAAATTGGGTAAAAAATGGTGATAATTCCGCTAAATATCGTTTAAAGTCATTTGTATTGAACTAATCATACTTTTTATATTTTTATCGTTAAGTTCACATAATTTTACATCTAAAACACGTCTTTACAATACATTTGGGTGAATATAAAAAATAGATAAAAAATTTGGGAAAAAATTTGGTAAAAAATGGTGATAATTCCGCTAAAAATCGTTTAAAGTCATTTGTATTGAACTAATCATACTTTTTATATTTTTATCGTTAAGTTCACGTTATTTTACATCTAAAACACGTCTTTACAATACATTTGGGTGAATATAAAAGGTCGTAAAAAAATTTTGAAATACAGGTGATGAATCCGCTATATATCGTCTTAAGTCATTTCTATGAAACTAATCATACTTTTTATATTTTTAACGTTAAGTTCACATTATTTTACATCTAAAACACGTGTTTACAATACATTTGGGTGAATACAAAAAATAGAAAAAAAATTTGGGAAAAAATTGGGTAAAAAATGGTAATAATTCCGCTAAATATCGTTTAAAGTCATTTGTATTAAACTAATCATACTTTTTATATTTTTATCTTTAAGTTCACTTAATTTTACATCTAAAACACGTCTTTACAATACATTTGGGTGAATATAAAAGGTCGTAAAAAAATTTTGAAATACAGGTGATGAATCCGCTAAATATCGTCTTAAGTCATTTCTATTAAACTAATCATACTTTTTATATTTTTAACGTTAAGTTCACATTATTTTACATCTAAAACACGTGTTTACAATACATTTGGGTAAATACAAAAAATAGAAAAAAAATTTGGGAAAAAATTGGGTAAAAAATGGTGATAATTCCGCTAAATATCGTTTAAAGTCATTTGTATTGAACTAATCATACTTTTTATATTTTTATCGTTAAGTTCACATAATTTTACATCTTTAACACGTCTTAACAATACATTTGGGTGAATATAAAAGGTCGTAAAAAGATTTTGAAATACAGGTGATGAATCCGCTAAATATCGTCTTAAGTCATTTCTATTAAACTAATCATACTTTTTATATATTTAACGTTAAGTTCACATTATTTTACATCTAAAACACGTGTTTACAATACATTTGGGTGAATACAAAAAATAGAAAAAAAATTTGGGAAAAAATTTGGTAAAAAATGGTGATAATTCCGCTAAATATCGTTTAAAGACATTTGTATTGAACTAATCATACTTTTTATATTTTTATCGTTAAGTTCACATAATTTTACATCTAAAACACGTCTTTACAATACATTTGGGTGAATATAAAAGGTCGTAAAAAAATTTTGAAATACAGGTGATGAATCCGCTAAATATCGTCTTAAGTCATTTCTATTAAACTAATCATACTTTTTATATTTTTAACGTTAAGTTCACATTATTTTACATCTAAAACACGTGTTTACAATACATTTGGGTAAATACAAAAAATAGAAAAAATATTTTGGAAAAAATTGGGTAAAAAATGGTGATAATTCCGCTAAATATCGTTTAAAGTCATTTGTATTGAACTAATCATACTTTTTATATTTTTATCGTTAAGTTCACATAATTTTACATCTAAAACACGTCTTAACAATACATTTGGGTGAATATAAAAGGTCGTAAAAAGATTTTGAAATACAGGTGATGAATCCGCTAAATATCGTCTTAAGTCATTTCTATTAAACTAATCATACTTTTTATATATTTAACGTTAAGTTCACATTATTTTACATCTAAAACACGTGTTTACAATACATTTGGGTGAATACAAAAAATAGAAAAAAAATTTGGGAAAAAATTGGGTAAAAAATGGTGATAATTCCGCTAAATATCGTTTACAGTCATTTGTATTGAACTAATCATACTTTTTATATTTTTATCGTTAAGTTCACATTATTTTACATCTAAAACACGTATTTTCAATACATTTGGGTGAATACAAAAAATAGATAAAAAATTTGGGAAAAAATTTGGTAAAAAATGGTGATAATTCCGCTAAATATCGTTTAAAGTCATTTGTATTGAACTAATCATACTTTTTATATTTTTATCGTTAAGTTCACATTATTTTACATCTAAAACACGTATTTACAATACATTTGGGTGAATACAAAAAATAGAAAAAAAATTTGGGAAAAAATTGGGTAAAAAATGGTGATAATTCCGCTAAATTTCGTTTAAAGTCATTTGTATTGAACTAATCATACTTTTTATATTTTTATCGTTAAGTTCACATAATTTTACATCTAAAACACGTCTTTACAATACATTTGGGTGAATATAAAAGGTCGTAAAAAAATTTTGAAATACAGGTGATGAATCCGCTAAATATCGTCTTAAGTCATTTCTATTAAACTAATCATACTTTTTATATTTTTAACGTTAAGTTCACATTATTTTACATCTAAAACACGTGTTTACAATACATTTGGGTGAATACAAAAAATAGAAAAAAAATTTGGTAAAAAATGGTGATAATTCCGCTAAATATCGTTTAAAGTCATTTGTATTGAACTAATCATACTTTTTATATTTTTATTGTTAAGATCACATTTTTTACATCTAAAACACGTATTTACAATACATTTGGGTGAATACAAAAAATAGAAAAAAAATTTGGGAAAAAATTTGGTAAAAAATGGTGATAATTCCGCTAAATATCGTTTAAAGTCATTTGTATTGAACTAATCATACTTTTTATATTTTTATCGTTAAGTTCACATTATTTTACATCTAAAACACGTATTTACAATACATTTGGGTGAATTCAAAAAATAGAAAAAAAATTTGGGAAAAAATTTGGTAAAAAATGGTGATAATTCCGCTAAATATCGTTTAAAGTCATTTGTATTGAACTAATCATACTTTTTATATTTTTATCGTTAAGTTCACATTATTTTACATCTAAAACACGTATTTACAATACATTTGGGTGAATATAAAAGGTCGTAAAAAAATTTTGAAATACAGGTGATGAATCCGCTAAATATCGTCTTAAGTCATTTCTATTAAACTAATCATACTTTTTATATTTTTAACGTTAAGTTCACATTATTTTACATCTAAAACACGTGTTTACAATACATTTGGGTGAATACAAAAAATAGAAAAAAAATTTGGGAAAAAATTGGGTAAAAAATGGTGATAATTCCGCTAAATATCGATTACAGTCATTTGTATTGAACTAATCATACTTTTTATATTTTTATCGTTAAGTTCACATTATTTTACATCTAAAACACGTATTTACAATACATTTGGGTGAATACAAAAAATAGATAAAAAATTTGGGAAAAAATTGGGTAAAAAATGGTGATAATTCCGCTAAATATCGTTTAAAGTCATTTGTATTGAACTAATCATACTTTTTATATTTTTATCGTTAAGTTCACATAATTTTACATCTAAAACACGTCTTTACAATACATTTGGGTGAATACAAAAAATAGAAAAAAAATTTGGGAAAAAATTTGGTAAAAAATGGTGATAATTCCGCTAAATATCGTTTAAAGTCATTTGTATTGAACTAATCATACTTTTTATATTTTTATCGTTAAGTTCACATTATTTTACATCTAAAACACGTCTTTACAATACATTTGGGTGAATATAAAAGGTCGTAAAAAAATTTTGAAATACAGGTGATGAATCCGCTAAATATCGTCTTAAGTCATTTCTATTAAACTAATCATACTTTTTATATTTTTAACGTTAAGTTCACGTTATTTTACATCTAAAACACGTCTTTACAATACATTTGGGTGAATATAAAAGGTCGTAAAAAAATTTTGAAATACAGGTGATGAATCCGCTATATATCGTCTTAAGTCATTTCTATTAAACTAATCATACTTTTTATATTTTTAACGTTAAGTTCACATTATTTTACATCTAAAACACGTGTTTACAATACATTTGGGTGAATACAAAAAATAGAAAAAAAATTTGGGAAAAAATTGGGTAAAAAATGGTGATAATTCCGCTAAATATCGTTTAAAGTCATTTGTATTGAACTAATCATACTTTTTATATTTTTATCGTTAAGTTCACATAATTTTACATCTAAAACACGTCTTTACAATACATTTGGGTGAATATAAAAAATAGATAAAAAATTTGGGAAAAAATTTGGTAAAAAATGGTGATAATTCCGCTAAATATCGTTTAAAGTCATTTATATTGAACTAATCATACTTTTAATATTTTTATCGTTAAGTTCACATAATTTTACATCTAAAACACATCTTTACAATACATTTGGGTGAATATAAAAGGTCGTAAAAAAATTTTGAAATACAGGTGATGAATCCGCTAAATATCGTCTTAAGTCATTTCTATTAAACTAATCATACTTTTTATATTTTTAACGTTAAGTTCACATTATTTTACATCTAAAACACGTGTTTACAATACATTTGGGTGAATACAAAAAATAGAAAAAAAATTTGGTAAAAAATGGTGATAATTCCGCTAAATATCGTTTAAAGTCATTTGTATTGAACTAATCATACTTTTTATATTTTTATTGTTAAGATCACATTATTTTACATCTAAAACACGTATTTACAATACATTTGGGTGAATACAAAAGGTCGTAAAAAAATTTTGAAATACAGGTGATGAATCCGCTAAATATCGTCTTAAGTCATTTCTATTAAACTAATCATACTTTTTATATTTTTAACGTTAAGTTCACATTATTTTACATCTAAAACACGTGTTTACAATACATTTGGGTAAATACAAAAAATAGAAAAAATATTTTGGAAAAAATTGGGTAAAAAATGGTGATAATTCCGCTAAATATCGTTTAAAGTCATTTGTATTGAACTAATCATACTTTTTATATTTTTATCGTTAAGTTCACATAATTTTACATCTAAAACACGTCTTAACAATACATTTGGGTGAATATAAAAGGTCGTAAAAAGATTTTGAAATACAGGTGATGAATCCGCTAAATATCGTCTTAAGTCATTTCTATTAAACTAATCATACTTTTTATATATTTAACGTTAAGTTCACATTATTTTACATCTAAAACACGTGTTTACAATACATTTGGGTGAATACAAAAAATAGAAAAAAAATTTGGGAAAAAATTGGGTAAAAAATGGTGATAATTCCGCTAAATATCGTTTACAGTCATTTGTATTGAACTAATCATACTTTTTATATTTTTATCGTTAAGTTCACATTATTTTACATCTAAAACACGTATTTTCAATACATTTGGGTGAATACAAAAAATAGATAAAAAATTTGGGAAAAAATTTGGTAAAAAATGGTGATAATTCCGCTAAATATCGTTTAAAGTCATTTGTATTGAACTAATCATACTTTTTATATTTTTATCGTTAAGTTCACATTATTTTACATCTAAAACACGTATTTACAATACATTTGGGTGAATACAAAAAATAGAAAAAAAATTTGGGAAAAAATTGGGTAAAAAATGGTGATAATTCCGCTAAATATCGTTTAAAGTCATTTGTATTGAACTAATCATACTTTTTATATTTTTATCGTTAAGTTCACATAATTTTACATCTAAAACACGTCTTTACAATACATTTGGGTGAATATAAAAGGTCGTAAAAAAATTTTGAAATACAGGTGATGAATCCGCTAAATATCGTCTTAAGTCATTTCTATTAAACTAATCATACTTTTTATATTTTTAACGTTAAGTTCACATTATTTTACATCTAAAACACGTGTTTACAATACATTTGGGTGAATACAAAAAATAGAAAAAAAATTTGGTAAAAAATGGTGATAATTCCGCTAAATATCGTTTAAAGTCATTTGTATTGAACTAATCATACTTTTTATATTTTTATTGTTAAGATCACATTTTTTACATCTAAAACACGTATTTACAATACATTTGGGTGAATACAAAAAATAGAAAAAAAATTTGGGAAAAAATTTGGTAAAAAATGGTGATAATTCCGCTAAATATCGTTTAAAGTCATTTGTATTGAACTAATCATACTTTTTATATTTTTATCGTTAAGTTCACATTATTTTACATCTAAAACACGTATTTACAATACATTTGGGTGAATTCAAAAAATAGAAAAAAAATTTGGGAAAAAATTTGGTAAAAAATGGTGATAATTCCGCTAAATATCGTTTAAAGTCATTTGTATTGAACTAATCATACTTTTTATATTTTTATCGTTAAGTTCACATTATTTTACATCTAAAACACGTATTTACAATACATTTGGGTGAATATAAAAGGTCGTAAAAAAATTTTGAAATACAGGTGATGAATCCGCTAAATATCGTCTTAAGTCATTTCTATTAAACTAATCATACTTTTTATATTTTTAACGTTAAGTTCACATTATTTTACATCTAAAACACGTGTTTACAATACATTTGGGTGAATACAAAAAATAGAAAAAAAATTTGGGAAAAAATTGGGTAAAAAATGGTGATAATTCCGCTAAATATCGATTACAGTCATTTGTATTGAACTAATCATACTTTTTATATTTTTATCGTTAAGTTCACATTATTTTACATCTAAAACACGTATTTACAATACATTTGGGTGAATACAAAAAATAGATAAAAAATTTGGGAAAAAATTGGGTAAAAAATGGTGATAATTCCGCTAAATATCGTTTAAAGTCATTTGTATTGAACTAATCATACTTTTTATATTTTTATCGTTAAGTTCACATAATTTTACATCTAAAACACGTCTTTACAATACATTTGGGTGAATACAAAAAATAGAAAAAAAATTTGGGAAAAAATTTGGTAAAAAATGGTGATAATTCCGCTAAATATCGTTTAAAGTCATTTGTATTGAACTAATCATACTTTTTATATTTTTATCGTTAAGTTCACATTATTTTACATCTAAAACACGTCTTTACAATACATTTGGGTGAATATAAAAGGTCGTAAAAAAATTTTGAAATACAGGTGATGAATCCGCTAAATATCGTCTTAAGTCATTTCTATTAAACTAATCATACTTTTTATATTTTTAACGTTAAGTTCACGTTATTTTACATCTAAAACACGTCTTTACAATACATTTGGGTGAATATAAAAGGTCGTAAAAAAATTTTGAAATACAGGTGATGAATCCGCTATATATCGTCTTAAGTCATTTCTATTAAACTAATCATACTTTTTATATTTTTAACGTTAAGTTCACATTATTTTACATCTAAAACACGTGTTTACAATACATTTGGGTGAATACAAAAAATAGAAAAAAAATTTGGGAAAAAATTGGGTAAAAAATGGTGATAATTCCGCTAAATATCGTTTAAAGTCATTTGTATTGAACTAATCATACTTTTTATATTTTTATCGTTAAGTTCACATAATTTTACATCTAAAACACGTCTTTACAATACATTTGGGTGAATATAAAAAATAGATAAAAAATTTGGGAAAAAATTTGGTAAAAAATGGTGATAATTCCGCTAAATATCGTTTAAAGTCATTTGTATTGAACTAATCATACTTTTAATATTTTTATCGTTAAGTTCACATAATTTTACATCTAAAACACATCTTTACAATACATTTGGGTGAATATAAAAGGTCGTAAAAAAATTTTGAAATACAGGTGATGAATCCGCTAAATATCGTCTTAAGTCATTTCTATTAAACTAATCATACTTTTTATATTTTTAACGTTAAGTTCACATTATTTTACATCTAAAACACGTGTTTACAATACATTTGGGTGAATACAAAAAATAGAAAAAAAATTTGGTAAAAAATGGTGATAATTCCGCTAAATATCGTTTAAAGTCATTTGTATTGAACTAATCATACTTTTTATATTTTTATTGTTAAGATCACATTATTTTACATCTAAAACACGTATTTACAATACATTTGGGTGAATACAAAAAATAGAAAAAAAATTTGGGAAAAAATTTGGTAAAAAATGGTGATAATTCCGCTAAATATCGTTTAAAGTCATTTGTATTGAACTAATCATACTTTTTATATTTTTATCGTTAAGTTCACATTATTTTACATCTAAAACACGTCTTTACAATACATTTGGGTGAATATAAAAGGTCGTAAAAAAATTTGGGAAAAAATTGGGTAAAAAATGGTGATAATTCCGCTAAATATCGTTTAAAGTCATTTGTATTGAACTAATCATACTTTTTATATTTTTATCGTTAAGTTCACATAATTTTACATCTAAAACACGTCTTAACAATACATTTGGGTGAATATAAAAGGTCGTAAAAAGATTTTGAAATACAGGTGATGAATCCGCTAAATATCGTCTTAAGTCATTTCTATTAAACTAATCATACTTTTTATATATTTAACGTTAAGTTCACATTATTTTACATCTAAAACACGTGTTTACAATACATTTGGGTGAATACAAAAAATAGAAAAAAAATTTGGGAAAAAATTGGGTAAAAAATGGTGATAATTCCGCTAAATATCGTTTACAGTCATTTGTATTGAACTAATCATACTTTTTATATTTTTATCGTTAAGTTCACATTATTTTACATCTAAAACACGTATTTTCAATACATTTGGGTGAATACAAAAAATAGATAAAAAATTTGGGAAAAAATTTGGTAAAAAATGGTGATAATTCCGCTAAATATCGTTTAAAGTCATTTGTATTGAACTAATCATACTTTTTATATTTTTATCGTTAAGTTCACATTATTTTACATCTAAAACACGTATTTACAATACATTTGGGTGAATACAAAAAATAGAAAAAAAATTTGGGAAAAAATTGGGTAAAAAATGGTGATAATTCCGCTAAATATCGTTTAAAGTCATTTGTATTGAACTAATCATACTTTTTATATTTTTATCGTTAAGTTCACATAATTTTACATCTAAAACACGTCTTTACAATACATTTGGGTGAATACAAAAAATAGAAAAAAAATTTGGGAAAAAATTTGGTAAAAAATGGTGATAATTCCGCTAAATATCGTTTAAAGTCATTTGTATTGAACTAATCATACTTTTTATATTTTTATCGTTAAGTTCACATTATTTTACATCTAAAACACGTCTTTACAATACATTTGGGTGAATATAAAAGGTCGTAAAAAAATTTTGAAATACAGGTGATGAATCCGCTAAATATCGTCTTAAGTCATTTCTATTAAACTAATCATACTTTTTATATTTTTAACGTTAAGTTCACGTTATTTTACATCTAAAACACGTCTTTACAATACATTTGGGTGAATATAAAAGGTCGTAAAAAAATTTTGAAATACAGGTGATGAATCCGCTATATATCGTCTTAAGTCATTTCTATTAAACTAATCATACTTTTTATATTTTTAACGTTAAGTTCACATTATTTTACATCTAAAACACGTGTTTACAATACATTTGGGTGAATACAAAAAATAGAAAAAAAATTTGGGAAAAAATTGGGTAAAAAATGGTGATAATTCCGCTAAATATCGTTTAAAGTCATTTGTATTGAACTAATCATACTTTTTATATTTTTATCGTTAAGTTCACATAATTTTACATCTAAAACACGTCTTTACAATACATTTGGGTGAATATAAAAAATAGATAAAAAATTTGGGAAAAAATTTGGTAAAAAATGGTGATAATTCCGCTAAATATCGTTTAAAGTCATTTGTATTGAACTAATCATACTTTTAATATTTTTATCGTTAAGTTCACATAATTTTACATCTAAAACACATCTTTACAATACATTTGGGTGAATATAAAAGGTCGTAAAAAAATTTTGAAATACAGGTGATGAATCCGCTAAATATCGTCTTAAGTCATTTCTATTAAACTAATCATACTTTTTATATTTTTAACGTTAAGTTCACATTATTTTACATCTAAAACACGTGTTTACAATACATTTGGGTGAATACAAAAAATAGAAAAAAAATTTGGTAAAAAATGGTGATAATTCCGCTAAATATCGTTTAAAGTCATTTGTATTGAACTAATCATACTTTTTATATTTTTATTGTTAAGATCACATTATTTTACATCTAAAACACGTATTTACAATACATTTGGGTGAATACAAAAAATAGAAAAAAAATTTGGGAAAAAATTTGGTAAAAAATGGTGATAATTCCGCTAAATATCGTTTAAAGTCATTTGTATTGAACTAATCATACTTTTTATATTTTTATCGTTAAGTTCACATTATTTTACATCTAAAACACGTCTTTACAATACATTTGGGTGAATATAAAAGGTCGTAAAAAAATTTGGGAAAAAATTGGGTAAAAAATGGTGATAATTCCGCTAAATATCGTTTAAAGTCATTTGTATTGAACTAATCATACTTTTTATATTTTTATCGTTAAGTTCACATAATTTTACATCTAAAACACGTCTTAACAATACATTTGGGTGAATATAAAAGGTCGTAAAAAGATTTTGAAATACAGGTGATGAATCCGCTAAATATCGTCTTAAGTCATTTCTATTAAACTAATCATACTTTTTATATATTTAACGTTAAGTTCACATTATTTTACATCTAAAACACGTGTTTACAATACATTTGGGTGAATACAAAAAATAGAAAAAAAATTTGGGAAAAAATTGGGTAAAAAATGGTGATAATTCCGCTAAATATCGTTTACAGTCATTTGTATTGAACTAATCATACTTTTTATATTTTTATCGTTAAGTTCACATTATTTTACATCTAAAACACGTATTTTCAATACATTTGGGTGAATACAAAAAATAGATAAAAAATTTGGGAAAAAATTTGGTAAAAAATGGTGATAATTCCGCTAAATATCGTTTAAAGTCATTTGTATTGAACTAATCATACTTTTTATATTTTTATCGTTAAGTTCACATTATTTTACATCTAAAACACGTATTTACAATACATTTGGGTGAATACAAAAAATAGAAAAAAAATTTGGGAAAAAATTGGGTAAAAAATGGTGATAATTCCGCTAAATATCGTTTAAAGTCATTTGTATTGAACTAATCATACTTTTTATATTTTTATCGTTAAGTTCACATAATTTTACATCTAAAACACGTCTTTACAATACATTTGGGTGAATATAAAAGGTCGTAAAAAAATTTTGAAATACAGGTGATGAATCCGCTAAATATCGTCTTAAGTCATTTCTATTAAACTAATCATACTTTTTATATTTTTAACGTTAAGTTCACATTATTTTACATCTAAAACACGTGTTTACAATACATTTGGGTGAATACAAAAAATAGAAAAAAAATTTGGTAAAAAATGGTGATAATTCCGCTAAATATCGTTTAAAGTCATTTGTATTGAACTAATCATACTTTTTATATTTTTATTGTTAAGATCACATTTTTTACATCTAAAACACGTATTTACAATACATTTGGGTGAATACAAAAAATAGAAAAAAAATTTGGGAAAAAATTTGGTAAAAAATGGTGATAATTCCGCTAAATATCGTTTAAAGTCATTTGTATTGAACTAATCATACTTTTTATATTTTTATCGTTAAGTTCACATTATTTTACATCTAAAACACGTATTTACAATACATTTGGGTGAATTCAAAAAATAGAAAAAAAATTTGGGAAAAAATTTGGTAAAAAATGGTGATAATTCCGCTAAATATCGTTTAAAGTCATTTGTATTGAACTAATCATACTTTTTATATTTTTATCGTTAAGTTCACATTATTTTACATCTAAAACACGTATTTACAATACATTTGGGTGAATATAAAAGGTCGTAAAAAAATTTTGAAATACAGGTGATGAATCCGCTAAATATCGTCTTAAGTCATTTCTATTAAACTAATCATACTTTTTATATTTTTAACGTTAAGTTCACATTATTTTACATCTAAAACACGTGTTTACAATACATTTGGGTGAATACAAAAAATAGAAAAAAAATTTGGGAAAAAATTGGGTAAAAAATGGTGATAATTCCGCTAAATATCGATTACAGTCATTTGTATTGAACTAATCATACTTTTTATATTTTTATCGTTAAGTTCACATTATTTTACATCTAAAACACGTATTTACAATACATTTGGGTGAATACAAAAAATAGATAAAAAATTTGGGAAAAAATTGGGTAAAAAATGGTGATAATTCCGCTAAATATCGTTTAAAGTCATTTGTATTGAACTAATCATACTTTTTATATTTTTATCGTTAAGTTCACATAATTTTACATCTAAAACACGTCTTTACAATACATTTGGGTGAATACAAAAAATAGAAAAAAAATTTGGGAAAAAATTTGGTAAAAAATGGTGATAATTCCGCTAAATATCGTTTAAAGTCATTTGTATTGAACTAATTATACTTTTTATATTTTTATCGTTAAGTTCACATTATTTTACATCTAAAACACGTCTTTACAATACATTTGGGTGAATATAAAAGGTCGTAAAAAAATTTTGAAATACAGGTGATGAATCCGCTAAATATCGTCTTAAGTCATTTCTATTAAACTAATCATACTTTTTATATTTTTAACGTTAAGTTCACGTTATTTTACATCTAAAACACGTCTTTACAATACATTTGGGTGAATATAAAAGGTCGTAAAAAAATTTTGAAATACAGGTGATGAATCCGCTATATATCGTCTTAAGTCATTTCTATTAAACTAATCATACTTTTTATATTTTTAACGTTAAGTTCACATTATTTTACATCTAAAACACGTGTTTACAATACATTTGGGTGAATACAAAAAATAGAAAAAAAATTTGGGAAAAAATTGGGTAAAAAATGGTGATAATTCCGCTAAATATCGTTTAAAGTCATTTGTATTGAACTAATCATACTTTTTATATTTTTATCGTTAAGTTCACATAATTTTACATCTAAAACACGTGTTTACAATACATTTGGGTGAATATAAAAAATAGATAAAAAATTTGGGAAAAAATTTGGTAAAAAATGGTGATAATTCCGCTAAATATCGTTTAAAGTCATTTGTATTGAACTAATCATACTTTTAATATTTTTATCGTTAAGTTCACATAATTTTACATCTAAAACACGTCTTTACAATACATTTGGGTGAATATAAAAGGTCGTAAAAAAATTTTGAAATACAGGTGATGAATCCGCTAAATATCGTCTTAAGTCATTTCTATTAAACTAATCATACTTTTTATATTTTTAACGTTAAGTTCACATTATTTTACATCTAAAACACGTGTTTACAATACATTTGGGTGAATACAAAAAATAGAAAAAAAATTTGGTAAAAAATGGTGATAATTCCGCTAAATATCGTTTAAAGTCATTTGTATTGAACTAATCATACTTTTTATATTTTTATTGTTAAGATCACATTATTTTACATCTAAAACACGTATTTACAATACATTTGGGTGAATACAAAAAATAGAAAAAAAATTTGGGAAAAAATTTGGTAAAAAATGGTGATAATTCCGCTAAATATCGTTTAAAGTCATTTGTATTGAACTAATCATACTTTTTATATTTTTATCGTTAAGTTCACATTATTTTACATCTAAAACACGTCTTTACAATACATTTGGGTGAATATAAAAGGTCGTAAAAAAATTTGGGAAAAAATTGGGTAAAAAATGGTGATAATTCCGCTAAATATCGTTTAAAGTCATTTGTATTGAACTAATCATACTTTTTATATTTTTATCGTTAAGTTCACATAATTTTACATCTAAAACACGTCTTTACAATACATTTGGGTGAATACAAAAAATAGAAAAAAAATTTGGGAAAAAATTTGGTAAAAAATGGTGATAATTCCGCTAAATATCGTTTAAAGTCATTTGTATTGAACTAATCATACTTTTTATATTTTTATCGTTAAGTTCACATTATTTTACATCTAAAACATGTCTTTACAATACATTTGGGTGAATATAAAAGGTCGTAAAAAAATTTTGAAATACAGGTGATGAATCCGCTAAATATCGTCTTAAGTCATTTCTATTAAACTAATCATACTTTTTATATTTTTAACGTTAAGTTCACGTTATTTTACATCTAAAACACGTCTTTACAATACATTTGGGTGAATATAAAAGGTCGTAAAAAAATTTTGAAATACAGGTGATGAATCCGCTATATATCGTCTTAAGTCATTTCTATTAAACTAATCATACTTTTTATATTTTTAACGTTAAGTTCACATTATTTTACATCTAAAACACGTGTTTACAATACATTTGGGTGAATACAAAAAATAGAAAAAAAATTTGGGAAAAAATTGGGTAAAAAATGGTGATAATTCCGCTAAATATCGTTTAAAGTCATTTGTATTGAACTAATCATACTTTTTATATTTTTATCGTTAAGTTCACATAATTTTACATCTAAAACACGTCTTTACAATACATTTGGGTGAATATAAAAGGTCGTAAAAAAATTTTGAAATACAGGTGATGAATCCGCTAAATATCGTCTTAAGTCATTTCTATTAAACTAATGATACTTTTTATATTTTTAACGTTACATCTAAAAAACGTGTTTACAATACATTTGGGTAAATACAAAAAATAGAAAAAAAATTTTGGAAAAAATTGGGTAAAAAATGGTGATAATTCCGCTAAATATCGTTTAAAGTCATTTGTATTGAACTAATCATACTTTTTATATTTTTATCGTTAAGTTCACATAATTTTACATCTAAAACACGTCTTAACAATACATTTGGGTGAATATAAAAGGTCGTAAAAAGATTTTGAAATACAGGTGATGAATCCGCTAAATATCGTCTTAAGTCATTTCTATTAAACTAATCATACTTTTTATATATTTAACGTTAAGTTCACATTATTTTACATCTAAAACACGTGTTTACAATACATTTGGGTGAATACAAAAAATAGAAAAAAAATTTGGGAAAAAATTGGGTAAAAAATGGTGATAATTCCGCTAAATATCGTTTACAGTCATTTGTATTGAACTAATCATACTTTTTATATTTTTATCGTTAAGTTCACATTATTTTACATCTAAAACACGTATTTACAATACATTTGGGTGAATACAAAAAATAGATAAAAAATTTGGGAAAAAATTTGGTAAAAAATGGTGATAATTCCGCTAAATATCGTCTTAAGTCATTTCTATTAAACTAATGATACTTTTTATTTTTTTAACGTTAAGTTCACATTATTTTACATCTAAAACACGTGTTTACAATACATTTGGGTAAATACAAAAAATAGAAAAAAAATTTGGGAAAAAATTGGGTAAAAAATGGTGATAATTCCGCTAAATATCGTTTAAAGTCATTTGTATTGAACTAATCATACTTTTTATATTTTTATCGTTAAGTTCACATAATTTTACATCTAAAACACGTCTTAACAATACATTTGGGTGAATATAAAAGGTCGTAAAAAGATTTTGAAATACAGGTGATGAATCCGCTAAATATCGTCTTAAGTCATTTCTATTAAACTAATCATACTTTTTTTATATTTAACGTTAAGTTCACATTATTTTACATCTAAAACACGTGTTTACAATACATTTGGGTGAATACAAAAAATAGAAAAAAAATTTGGTAAAAAATGGTGATAATTCCGCTAAATATCGTTTAAAGTCATTTGTATTGAACTAATCATACTTTTTATATTTTTATTGTTAAGATCACATTATTTTACATCTAAAACACGTATTTACAATACATTTGGGTGAATACAAAAAATAGAAAAAAAATTTGGGAAAAAATTTGGTAAAAAATGGTGATAATTCCGCTAAATATCGTTTAAAGTCATTTGTATTGAACTAATCATACTTTTTATATTTTTAACGTTAAGTTCACATTATTTTACATCTAAAACACGTATTTACAATACATTTGGGTGAATACAAAAAATAGATAAAAAATTTGGGAAAAAATTTGGTAAAAAATGGTGATAATTCCGCTAAATATCGTCTTAAGTCATTTCTATTAAACTAATGATACTTTTTATTTTTTTAACGTTAAGTTCACATTATTTTACATCTAAAACACGTGTTTACAATACATTTGGGTAAATACAAAAAATAGAAAAAAAATTTGGGAAAAAATTGGGTAAAAAATGGTGATAATTCCGCTAAATATCGTTTAAAGTCATTTGTATTGAACTAATCATACTTTTTATATTTTTATCGTTAAGTTCACATAATTTTACATCTAAAACACGTCTTAACAATACATTTGGGTGAATATAAAAGGTCGTAAAAAGATTTTGAAATACAGGTGATGAATCCGCTAAATATCGTCTTAAGTCATTTCTATTAAACTAATCATACTTTTTTTATATTTAACGTTAAGTTCACATTATTTTACATCTAAAACACGTGTTTACAATACATTTGGGTGAATACAAAAAATAGAAAAAAAATTTGGTAAAAAATGGTGATAATTCCGCTAAATATCGTTTAAAGTCATTTGTATTGAACTAATCATACTTTTTATATTTTTATTGTTAAGATCACATTATTTTACATCTAAAACACGTATTTACAATAGATTTGGGTGAATACAAAAAATAGAAAAAAAATTTGGGAAAAAATTTGGTAAAAAATGGTGATAATTCCGCTAAATATCGTTTAAAGTCATTTGTATTGAACTAATCATACTTTTTATATTTTTATCGTTAAGTTCACATTATTTTACATCTAAAACACGTATTTACAATACATTTGGGTGAATACAAAAAATAGAAAAAAAATTTGGGAAAAAATTTGGTAAAAAATGGTGATAATTCCGCTAAATATCGTTTAAAGTCATTTGTATTGAACTAATCATACTTTTTATATTTTTATCGTTAAGTTCACATTATTTTACATCTAAAACACGTATTTACAATACATTTGGGTGAATATAAAAGGTCGTAAAAAAATTTTGAAATACAGGTGATGAATCCGCTAAATATCGTCTTAAGTCATTTCTATTAAACTAATCATACTTTTTATATTTTTAACGTTAAGTTCACATTATTTTACATCTAAAACACGTGTTTACAATACATTTGGGTGAATACAAAAAATAGAAAAAAAATTTGGTAAAAAATGGTGATAATTCCGCTAAATATCGTTTAAAGTCATTTGTATTGAACTAATCATACTTTTTATATTTTTATTGTTAAGATCACATTATTTTACATCTAAAACACGTATTTACAATACATTTGGGTGAATACAAAAAATAAAAAAAAAATTTCGGAAAAAATTTGGTAAAAAATGGTGATAATTCCGCTAAATATCGTTTAAAGTCATTTGTATTGAACTAATCATACTTTTTATATTTTTATCGTTAAGTTCACATTATTTTACATCTAAAACACGTATTTACAATACATTTGGAAGAATACAAAAAATAGAAAAAAAATTTGGGAAAAAATTTGGTAAAAAATGGTGATAATTCCGCTAAATATCGTTTAAAGTCATTTGTATTGAACTAATCATACTTTTTATATTTTTATTGTTAAGATCACATTATTTTACATCTAAAACACGTATTTACAATACATTTGGGTGAATACAAAAAATAGAAAAAAAATTTGGGAAAAAATTTGGTAAAAAATGGTGATAATTCCGCTAAATATCGTTTAAAGTCATTTGTATTGAACTAATCATACTTTTTATATTTTTATCGTTAAGTTCACATTATTTTACATCTAAAACACGTATTTACAATACATTTGGGTGAATACAAAAAATAGAAAAAAAATTTGGGAAAAAATTTGGTAAAAAATGGTGATAATTCCGCTAAATATCGTTTAAAGTCATTTGTATTGAACTAATCATACTTTTTATATTTTTATTGTTAAGATCACATTATTTTACATCTAAAACACGTATTTACAATACATTTGGGTGAATACAAAAAATAAAAAAAAAATTTGGGAAAAAATTTGGTAAAAAATGGTGATAATTCCGCTAAATATCGTTTAAAGTCATTTGTATTGAACTAATCATACTTTTTATATTTTTATCGTTAAGTTCACATTATTTTACATCTAAAACACGTATTTACAATACATTTGGAAGAATATAAAAGGTCGTAAAAAAATTTTGAAATACAGGTGATGAATCCGCTAAATATCGTCTTAAGTCATTTCTATTAAACTAATCATACTTTTTATATTTTTAACGTTAAGTTCACATTATTTTACATCTAAAACACGTGTTTACAATACATTTGGGTGAATACAAAAAATAGAAAAAAAATTTGGGAAAAAATTGGGTAAAAAATGGTGATAATTCCGCTAAATATCGTTTAAAGTCATTTGTATTGAACTAATCATACTTTTTATATTTTTATCGTTAAGTTCACATAATTTTACATCTAAAACACGTCTATACAATACATTTGGGTGAATATAAAAGGTCGTAAAAAAATTTTGAAATACAGGTGATGAATCCGCTAAATATCGTCTTAAGTCATTTCTATTAAACTAATGATACTTTTTATATTTTTAACGTTAAGTTCACATTATTTTACATCTAAAACACGTGTTTACAATACATTTGGGTAAATACAAAAAATAGAAAAAAAATTTGGGAAAAAATTGGGTAAAAAATGGTGATAATTCCGCTAAATATCGTTTAAAGTCATTTGTATTGAACTAATCATACTTTTTATATTTTTATCGTTAAGTTCACATAAATTTACATCTAAAACACGTCTTAACAATACATTTGGGTGAATATAAAAGGTCGTAAAAAGATTTTGAAATACAGGTTATGAATCCGCTAAATATCGTCTTAAGTCATTTCTATTAAACTAATCATACTTTTTTTATATTTAACGTTAAGTTCACATTATTTTACATCTAAAACACGTGTTTACAATACATTTGGGTGAATACAAAAAATAGAAAAAAAATTTGGGAAAAAATTGGGTAAAAATGGTGATAATTCCGCTAAATATCGTTTACAGTCATTTGTATTGAACTAATCATACTTTTTATATTTTTATCGTTAAGTTCACATTATTTTACATCTAAAACACGTATTTACAATACATTTGGGTGAATACAAAAAATAGATAAAAAATTTGGGAAAAAATTTGGTAAAAAATGGTGATAATTCCGCTAAATATCGTTTAAAGTCATTTGTATTGAACTAATCATACTTTTTATATTTTTATCGTTAAGTTCACATAATTTTACATCTAAAACACGTCTTTACAATACATTTGGGTGAATATAAAAGGTCGTAAAAAAATTTTGAAATACAGGTGATGAATCCGCTAAATATCGTCTTAAGTCATTTCTATTAAACTAATGATACTTTTTATATTTTTAACGTTACATCTAAAAAACGTGTTTACAATACATTTGGGTAAATACAAAAAATAGAAAAAAAATTTGGGAAAAAATTGGGTAAAAAATGGTGATAATTCCGCTAAATATCGTTTAAAGTCATTTGTATTGAACTAATCATACTTTTTATATTTTTATCGTTAAGTTCACATAATTTTACATCTAAAACACGTCTTAACAATACATTTGGGTGAATATAAAAGGTCGTAAAAAGATTTTGAAATACAGGTGATGAATCCGCTAAATATCGTCTTAAGTCATTTCTATTAAACTAATCATACTTTTTATATATTTAACGTTAAGTTCACATTATTTTACATCTAAAACACGTGTTTACAATACATTTGGGTGAATACAAAAAATAGAAAAAAAATTTGGGAAAAAATTGGGTAAAAAATGGTGATAATTCCGCTAAATATCGTTTACAGTCATTTGTATTGAACTAATCATACTTTTTATATTTTTATCGTTAAGTTCACATTATTTTACATCTAAAACACGTATTTACAATACATTTGGGTGAATACAAAAAATAGATAAAAAATTTGGGAAAAAATTTGGTAAAAAATGGTGATAATTCCGCTAAATATCGTCTTAAGTCATTTCTATTAAACTAATGATACTTTTTATTTTTTTAACGTTAAGTTCACATTATTTTACATCTAAAACACGTGTTTACAATACATTTGGGTAAATACAAAAAATAGAAAAAAAATTTGGGAAAAAATTGGGTAAAAAATGGTGATAATTCCGCTAAATATCGTTTAAAGTCATTTGTATTGAACTAATCATACTTTTTATATTTTTATCGTTAAGTTCACATAATTTTACATCTAAAACACGTCTTAACAATACATTTGGGTGAATATAAAAGGTCGTAAAAAGATTTTGAAATACAGGTGATGAATCCGCTAAATATCGTCTTAAGTCATTTCTATTAAACTAATCATACTTTTTTTATATTTAACGTTAAGTTCACATTATTTTACATCTAAAACACGTGTTTACAATACATTTGGGTGAATACAAAAAATAGAAAAAAAATTTGGTAAAAAATGGTGATAATTCCGCTAAATATCGTTTAAAGTCATT